>NW_024087183.1:0-53555 GCF_009730915.1 Dioscorea cayenensis subsp. rotundata
TGCCATGCAGACACACATAATAACACTAATCATCATGCCAATATTATATGGAAAAAAAACCCTAACCCTAATCACCAAATCAAATATATATATATATATATATATCATATATGGATATATACACCTATAGCAATGAAAAGACCAAGAAACCCAACGGATGAGTCAAAGGCTGTTAAGCTCACTGGAGGTGTCTCTAAACCCTAAACCCTAACCAAGTACTTATATAACTCCTTCCCTTCCTCTTTTCTCTAACCTAAAAATATCTCCATAAAAACACACCTCCATACATACAATGCAAAAACATTGGATCCTTCCCTAGGCTTCAAACTAGGGTTTCCTTTTCTTAGCCACCTCCTTTGGCATCTTTGTACTTCTTCTCCTTGTTTTCAATATTCTTCCTCTTTTTCTCTTCATTCTCCACTGTTTTTAGTCTCAAGGTGGACTAAAAACCTTTATGGTGTTTTTTTCATCAATGAAAACAAGCTTATTTATTACCCAACCAACCATTTAATATCTCTCTTTATTATTATTATTATTATTATTATTATTATTATTATTATGAGTGTGCTAAAATCATGACACCATCTTGCAAAAAAGAGAGAAGGGAAGCACAGTGCAAGAAGTGCAGTGTTAGAAGAGTTATGGCAGTGGAAAGAGTTGAAGAGTTTCAAGCCATTAATGACAGTGAAAGCTCCAAGATATCTAGTGAAACATTTGAAGAAGAAAAGAAAAAGGAGAAGAGTATGAAAGCATCATCAATGACCACTAAGTTTTCTACTCCCAAAGGAAAGAGGTTTAAAATACCAGAGAACATTCATTGCCCTCCTCCAACACCAAAGAAAAGAAGGCTCAAGAGTAGTAGTAGTAGTAGTAGTAGTCTCTTGTGTTCTTCTCAAAGACCCATCTTCTTTACTCCTCCTGATCTTGAGCTCTTCTTCTTGTTTGCCTTCCATAATGTATCATTCTAATTTATATTGTTTTGCATGGCTAGGGTTTTTATTTTTATTTTTTTTTATTTTAGTAATATTAAGAAGCCGAGTGGAAGAGTCTTCAACATTCAACTCTCTATTGTGGAGATGGTTTTTTTTGTTTTTGAGAAATATGGATAAGTTATTTTCACTCTTTACCACTGATATTGATGTGGGAAAGGAGTGAAATACAGACTCTGTATTATTTAGAAAGTGAGTCATTAGTTGTTTTTGTTTTTGTTTTTGTTTTTGAAGGATTGTTGAGCACCCTTAATTTTTTTTTATGTGAGGGTTTGATTAGTTTGTGAGTTTGTTGTTCTAGAGTGAAATATATTGCTTGAGTTTAGTTTTGTTTGGTTTTATGTATATTATTTGTGGAAAATGTTGAGTATATTTATATAAGTTTGTAGAGGAATTTTTGTATGAATGTTTATTATTGGAAAGTTTCACACCAAAATTGGTGATATATTTTTTTTTTCTTAAAACAAAATTTTTTATATATAATTAATTGTCTCTATTGAGTTATTTCTTAAAATAAGTAAGCCCAAATTTCAACTTTAAGATACACATAAAATAAACATAGTCAATATTAATAATAGTCAACAATAAAAATATATATACTTAATTAATTAAGGGTTTTCTATTTATGTTTTGGTAAATAATAAACTATACATTAAAGTGATAATAAAACACATTTAACTAACTTTGATTACACACATAAAATAAACATATTTTCCCAACTAAAGCTTTTAAAACACTTACACCGGTTTAACAAATCATGTCTGATCGATATAAATAATAGCCGACAAAGAAATATGCAAAACTTAATAATTACCTAAACCTTTTTTAATTAATCTTTTGTAAACTATATATAAGCTAGAGTACATTAAAGTCATCTTGTGGCCCTTCTGAACATGACTTTGATTATCTTTATCTCAAACATGTCAAAGTGGACATGCACAATATTTGAAGTTTTGCTTCAGAGAATGTTATATGAAGAACAGCACTTTTCATGGCATTGAACTTTTGACAGTGAAATCAATCCCTTCTTTCCTTCCTTTTCCTTTTTGTCATTCTTTATTTATATATACATTTATTTATTATTAATTTTTGGTTGGTGGTCATGGAAGTGGAAACAAAGAAGGAGCTTGACATTATTTAATCAATTAATTATTTTTGGCAAACATTTTAACCAAAAGAGTTAATTAATTACAAACCATTTCTAGAAATCTTTCCCTTACATGCATGGTCCCTAAAATCTTTTCATCTTTCTAAAATTAAAGTCCTTATTTGTTATCTTGCGATGACTTAACTTGGGAAATCTCCTCCATAGGAGAAGCGCATTTTTTTTTATAAAATTTGACATCAAATTTGACCTCAAAGATCATATATAAAATATTTTAAAAAACTTTATATAAAAAAATATTATCATAATGAATTAATGAATAAATGAAAATCATCACCACAATAGGCAAGTGGTAGCACGATTAATTAAACCTCAAGTTGGATGTCAATAATTGAACTCTCTTCAAAATTATGTTTAAAAATTTTAGATATGCGCATACGGTGCTTTGTTCACATTGTTAAAAGAATAAATCTAAATGAAATAATGAGTAATTTACTCTAATAAAAATATATAAAAAAAATAAACAGAGAAGACCTCTCTTCCGAGGAAGAAGAATATTTTAGGTATTTTTTTAAAAAGAAAATGATACACTACATATCAACAACTAAATGTATATGTTAGTGCAACCGCACTATTTAAATTGGAATGATTTGACACCAAGGCAAGATGACGTGGTAACCATGGTGACAAGGCATAATTGATGACATGAAAAGCATGGTGACATGGCATGGAGACTTAGCTTGCAATGCTAAACATCTTGGAGATCTTGGTGGAATTATTTTTAGTAAGTCTATAACATGGAGGATATTATCTTGAAGATCTTGGTGGTATTATTCTTGGTAACTTGTTCAACTTGAAGACAAGATCATATCAAAACCATACTTAGAGAGGTATGATTGAAGACTAAATATGGTAGAGCTTATTTGAAAAAATATCTATTCATGGTATGAATAAATGAGATATGATTTGAAGAATCCTTGATGATTGAATTGATTGATTGAAGATCTATTAACGGCAAGATTTGAAGACCAAACTTGGGTGAATTGAAGATCAAGTTTGGAGAATCTTTGAAGACCAAATTTAGATGAATTGAAGACTAAGTTTGGCAAGTTTCATGAAGACGCAGAAGGACGTGTGCCCCTTGCGAGGGGACTGCGTGATGAGGAACTGAGGAGGTAGGCTAGTTGCCGGCAGTCGAGATCAGGAGATTTGGCTGCATCGACTCGGACTAAGCATGACCGGGAGGTTGATGGGTCTTGAGGTCGTCCGCAACGTAACCAGAACTCAGTCAAGTCAGCAGTCAGGGCCATGTTGCAACTTATGTTACAACAGGAGTTGCAACAGCTAATTTCGGAAGGTTTTTAAATTAGTAGCAGCGGAGATTCTAAAAGAGGTATGTGCTATATTTGGGACGTAGAGGCGTCTATATAAGCTACCTTGCTCGTAGATTGTAAGTGTGACTCTTGGGTGACTCTTGGAGGAGAGTGTGTGAGCACCAGACAATCTAGAGAGGGTAGTGATCTTTATTGTTGAGAGTGTGAGTGACAAATGTTTGTACTCATCTATTTTTACTTCTTTTAGTGGATTGTTTATTTCCGGGCTTGGCCCCCTAGACGTAGGCGAGGTGACGCCGAACTGGGTTACCAATCTTGTGTGTCTCCTTCTTGCTTGGTTTGTGTGAGTTTTTTCTTTGAGTGTTTTGAGTGTTCACTAAACTACAAACCACATCGCCGGAACTAACAGTATAGAATGAAAGTATGTTCATATATAGATAAAGAATTTATTTTAATATAAAAAATATTAAAATTATTTGGGTGGGCCCAAGTGTAAAAACAGGCTCACTAAATTAAATAGTTATAAATTTCAATCTTTTATACATGCAAAAAAATATTAACTTGAAAAAGTTCTATAACACGTACAGTATTTTTTTAGGTTTACAATATCTAGATATCATGAAAAAACTGGCTGGTCAAAAGTTTATATATATATATATATAATAGATAAAGAAAGAAAGATGCATGTGCAAGGTTAATTAATGAGTGGAGTAAATCAAGTGAGTTAATGATGCAAAATAAAGAATGGTGGGCAAGAACGTCATCGAGAGCATAAAGTCCGACCGCGTGACAAAAGGATCAAAAGATGGGTCTTTATTCCAATCTGGATCATTGATGTGTTGCAGTCTGATCACTGATTACTGACATTGAGATGATTAGGGTTTTGCAGCAGGAACAATTGTTCTTGACCTATCAAATGGTCCGGGAATAACGCAACAATGTAAGACAGGTATCTTCAGTTTCAACAGTGTGTTTTCAAGTCTCTGATACACCTGGCATTTCAGTTGTCACTTGACATGGTTTTTATTTCACTTTTATTTTGTTGTTAACATTTTAAAAATAAATAAATTTATGTTTGAATACTAAAATTTGTGTTTTTTGAAAAAAATTAAAAATACAAAACATGTTTAGTTAATACAAAATTATTAGGGAAAAGTACAAAAAAAACTCATGTGGTTTCCGAGTTTTGCAAAATAAGGAATGAGAAATTTTTTTTTCGATTCTATAATATGTGGTTTTCCAGATTTGCAAAAAAAGAAAAAACCGTTATCAAGTCATTAACGGTGTTAACTCACAAGGGCAAAATCATCATTTTATTTAAAAATCAACTTATATGACATAAAAAAATATTTTTTAAATTTATTTCTCTTCCAAAATTTCACTAAACAAGAAAAAAAAACTTAAATTCCAAAAACCAAACAAAATAATGTTGAAAAATCATGTTTTTTAAGCCGCATAGTGATTTTTTACATAAATGAACAATTTTGCCCCTGCCAAAACTGGAAAAGTTAACGCCGTTGATGGTTTTTCCCTTTTTTGCAAATCTGGAAAACCACATATCATAGAATCGAAAAAAAATTCCTCATTCTTTATTTTGTAAAACTCGGAAACCACATGGTTTTTTTTTTTTGTATTTTTCCCAAATTATTATAACGAGAAGATCATTAATGTTGGAGAGCATGATAATGATGGAACGTGATTGGTTATTGGAACTTTATAAGAGAGGAGGGTGGGATTAGGATTTTGATTTCCTTAAATAATGAATGAGATTGGAAGAAAATGGATAAAAAATCACGGAGATGAAGATAGTGTTGGCCCAAACCAATTGTCACACTCCTCAATTTTCTCCACCAACATGGAAGGGCAAGGATGATATTTCTTCTTCATTTTTGTCATGACTTGATGGTAGATGGAGAGAGTTAGTGGGGGAATATTTTATATTATTTGAGGGTAGATGCCACCTATCTCATTAATGTGAGTTCTTGGATCAAAATGATCTTAGCTCTTGGTTTGTTAGGTGAAGGGCTATATAAACCCTTCATGACAATTGTAAAGACACACAATTAAGTGAAGAAGCAAAGTAAGAGTGAGGAAATTAGAGAGAAAGAAAAAGAGTGAGAAGTGTGAGAAAATATTTTGACAGTTAGTCTATTCTCCTAATATAAGAGAGAATACTGATTTTCTTTTTATTATTAGAGAGAGTTTGTAACTCATAAAATTTTTCCACTTAGTAAATTTTTTCTATCCTTGCACGTGGTTTTTACCTTAATTATTTAGGGGTTTTCCACATAATATCTTTGTGTCATTTATTTTTCAGCATTATTCTTATTTAGTTTGCTGAGGTATACATTCGGTCTTATATTTTACAACAGATATGATATCACCTCTTGAGAAGATCAACAATGCTAGAGAATGTGATTTAACGGTGCTAGAGAGTGATTTATAATCCCTTGACAATGGACGAATGAAATTGATCACTAGATCTCAATAAAAAAACGTGGTGGTGTAATTTTAAGTTTCTACCGAATTTAGAATTATATTTGGAGAACTAATATTGTGAAAAAAAAATTTGAAACACAAAAAAAAGTTGTTTCCATTGTTTTTGAATATATGGGGATATATTGCTAAAAGTTTTGGGAAAAAAAAATTTGCCAAACATGTTTCCCTTCATTTTATTTCCAAAACATGAAAGTGGCAACATCACCAAACAACCACTAAATTAGTGAGATTTTTCTTTATTTCTAATGTAGAATTATTTTGTTTGGTTGTAAATTATGAACCGGGTCTAGCTCAACTAGCTACATTAATTTACCTTGACCGGTTTTTTTTTTTTGTTGAATCAATAATGTTTATTAAACAAAAATTGGAAATACAAACGAACTACAATAAAGAACTAATAGGACAATAGCCGACTAGAAGTAGAAGCTGACAAATAACTAACTGAAAATACAACGGGGACTATCAACATGCACGTGTGTGGATAGCTTTATGCTTTTGTAGAAAATAGATTAAAATATATGTGCATAATTCACCATATAATTCGATCATTTGTCATGGCTTATGGTAAGTTGGAATTGTTAAAATATTTTCTATTGTATGCCATTGATTCACCCCTTTAATTAAATTGTTTGTTTATGAGGTTTTATGTAAAACTGAATTTACTTGGTATGACCCAATCAATTAATTAAGTTAATTTATAAATAAAAAATTAGATTAAGTTTGGGGACCGTGATAAGTAAGATCTCTTATTTTGATCACTATATATAACGTTTGTTTTCCATTCTAACGAGGAGAGTAACGAGGAAATATTAGAGTCAATCTATAGAAAATCATTGTGTGTGATGTGACGCAAGTGCTATTAAGATCAAATTTAAATATGTAGACTTATATATATATATATATATTTCTCTAGTTTTGTATGATTAAAATTTAATAAAACTTATAAAGTTTGTTATAATGTTTGAGGTTAGTATAAGATTGCCTTTAAATAACAAATCCAAATTTATTTGTGAATTGATGGGACATATCATGATCAACTACTCATTATATATATATATATATATATATAAATTGATACGTATAATGCACATATCTTCAAAGTTTAGAAACTTTACTTTACAGATGAAGGGCTGAACCTATATAAATGGCAAGAAACTAGCTAGCTGGTACTATATAAATTTACTCGGTTATCTCAGTTATCATATTCTAATAACTAAAGTTATTTCATAATCTCTGTATCGATATGTGATCTTAGATTATATATACATATATATATATATATATATATATATATATATATATATATGACATATACAAATGCGGCCTTCACCCAGTGACACAAGAATTGGCTTATAAATTTACTTCTACACTATAAAAAAACCTTAGCATTGGACCAGATAATGAAAATCTCATAAAATTAATTTTAAAAAGTGAGGCCAATATTTTAATGTAATTTAATTTTTTTATTTGGTAAGAATTTAGAAGTCAGTGTGATCACCTGAGGGGAGAGATAAGCGGCAACATCCGTCTGACTTTCATGCTTGATGGCCAAGCAATCTATACTATTGTGAGTTTTTCTTCTTCGCCCTACAACAAGGACTCCTTGTGGTCTCTGGAAGGTGAGGAGGAAGATATAGGTGTATTGTCTGCATTGTTGGACCCGGCACCATGGGACGTGGAGGAATTGTTAGACCTCCACGATACTCTCACCGATGAGGTGAAGGTACAATAATGGTCTAACGAGGAGGTTAAGAGGGACGATGTCACAAGAGTTATGTGCCGTGGGATGCAAGTGGAGTTGCCTATCATCCCTTATATTTCTAGTGACCTCGGCATGTTTATGCTAGATCTAAAAAGCAAGGTTGAGGAGATGGCGGCTCAAGAGACACATTCCCACGCGAACAACTACTCTAGGGATGTCAAAGGCATAGGTTTGTTGGTGAAGACAGGTGAATATAGCGCTAGGGATGTCAAGCAGAACAGCCGCGCATGCATGGAACCTGAGCCTCGTGATCGAGGAGCTTGACTCCCATGGTGGGCTGAGGCGATCCAAATGGGTTCGGAGACACACGCAAGCAACGGAGAGGGTTGTAGCCCCGTCGAAAGAGAGAAGTATTGTGGAGGCTCGTAAGGCCCCACTAGCGTGTGCTTCGATAACCTCAGCAGGTCCTGAAAGGGCGGCTAACGGATCGGGGAAGGTTAAGGTGATTTGTAACTCCCTTGCCCAAGTTTCCATCTATTGCTTCACTCACGAGGTCCCCCAAGAGTTAAAGGGAAAAACAAATATGATGGAAGAGGTCGTCCCTCTCAATGAGCACACTTCTTCTTCCCTCATGTCACCAGCGATGCCGATCATGTTGGGTATGTTAAAGGTGGGTGCTGGCACATTGGAGAATACCAAATCATGTGCTATGTCCTTGCAAGAGTTGAAGGCGACAATCACAGAGTGGGTTGTTGAGCCTTGCGCAAGTGTTGATGACCTTTCAGTGCCGGCGGTCGTCATTAATCCTTGCGCAACTGTTGAGCACACCTCCAGTCACCATTGCCTGGTAGCCACCCCCGACGAACCAGGCCATAGGTTATTATCTACTTGTCAACTAAGTTGCCATGCTAAATTCGGGGGTTCTCTTGGAGCGCAGCTCGAGATGGGCAGGGTTAGGAAACTAGCTATTGCGGGTGGGAAGAATGAGGTTAGAGCGACAGGTCTGTATAAGGATGCCGTTCATCATGAGGAGTGCAAGGGGATTCGTGTTGCATTTGAATTTGAATTTCATGTGAATGCTATCCTAATCGTGCATTTGGTGCACCTAATCTTGGTCCTCTGCCACAAGCTCCCCTCTCTTGATACTCAGATGCAAACTTTTTCCCATGAAAGCTGGTCCAGTGCAACCAGGTCCCCTCATGCGGATCTAGTCATTTTGAAAATTCTAGACTACAGTCTAAAACCTCTTAGTAGTGTTTTGAATAGGTGCATTTATCAATTCACAGTGGTGTTGTCTCAATCGTCGGTTGCGAGTGCGTTTGAGGGTTTTAACTCGATCTCATGCTCAAATGACAGGATTTACACAAGAAATACATTACTTAGGGAAAGGAATGCAAAGACCCAGAGTTTAAAATCAAGGTGTTGCACCAAAAGGGAGACCCGGTGATTCCACTATCATCAGGCATGAAATACCTGGAGAAAGAGAAAGTAACCCATGTGGTTAAGGCTTTTGACTCCCACGGGTCTTGGGATAAAATCATCCTTGATATCTTGTGCATTGCAATACCTCCTGCCTCTGAATTGGCCAAGAACGCAAATGCTTTCGATGATCCGGCGAACTCAACCTATGCTGAGAGAAGCAGGCTTTGCTCCATCTTGCTTAGGCAATGGACCAACAATCAAATGGAGAAACCCTTGGAAATTGAGGCGCAAGGTTTGTGGTACAGTACAAAGTTGTTGTTGAACAACCAGCCAAGCAAAGCTTTCCTCCCATGTTGGCCAATGAGGATCATACATGTGGCATTCCAAAGAAAGATGGAGAAGATCCGACACTCGAGATTTGCAACAAACCTTCAATTCTTGAATCTGTTTATCAAGATGTGGTTTTCAGTCAAATTTCTCATCAAAAATCTCTCCAGGCAGTGACTGAGGATGATTTAGATCAAGTTCATGTCTCTTGTTATGTATCATCAAAGCCCCCACTTCTATAAGCATTGGCCTAAGATCTCTTCTGGCACTTCACAAGGTGGGTCTGGTGTGTATTGGCCAAAGATCATCTTTGGAACATTGACAATGTGTTACAAGCCATTGCCCCAGTAGATTCCTTTGAGATCTAGGAAGTTGAAAATGTGGGTGAGAAAGCGCGATTGGAAACTTCAACAACCACATCTAAGTGCAATTTGGAGTTTTTTAGGGAACAACCATTTTCTGGCGAGGAGTGAGTAGATGAGGTGGATGCGAGTTCCATTTGTTGCTCGCTATCTTTTGTCCCTAGTTACAAGGGCTACCTATCTTGTTTTTCGGTTTCTTCTTTTGTTCTCTGTTTGTTTTGTTGTTTGTTTGATTTCACGGTCTGTGGACTGATTTTGTTGTTTTTGTGTTTCTTTTCTCTAAGGCATGTGGTTTATTTATTTTATTTATTTTTTTTAAAATACCATTGGACCAATAGTAACATGATGTTGATTCTTAATTTTAAAAAAATAATTTTAATTTTGAAAAATATTTTCATTCAAAGATCCCTGGAGCGGCTTCCCATGAAGCCTACATCTGTTTTATTTAAATTTTATAAAATAGAATTTTTCTATTGTTTAGTAGCAGCTAGTTTGTATAATATTTTTTTTAAAAAAACTATTTTAATTTTGACATTAAAAATAGGTACATGTCATTTTGTGTGTTTATGAGAATATATATATATATATATATATATATAATATTATGATTTTGTAAAATTTCATATTGTTTGATGGCCAACATGCAAATTTTTGAGAAACAAAACCATATATATATATATATATATATATATATATATAATTTTTTTTTCTCCTAATCATCTTTTGATAAAAGAAAATATTTTAAACATATACATGTAATTTAAATTTTCTTAAGGTATATTTAAAATAATTTAAAATATAACACGTCTATCTCCTCTCCCACCGTCCATCATCCCCCATCTTTATTAAGAGTAGTATTTTAAGAATTATAAACCATTTATGTTAACTCCATATTTTATATTAATACAATTATTTTTTTATTCTATTAAATATTGATAAGCGGGTTTGATACCTGAATTAGTCGAAGAGATTTTCTCATTATACCCTTTCAGTCCCTCTACTTGAATTTGTTTCTTTTTGTCAAACTACTTTGTTAATTTGGGTAAATCAAGGCCAAACTGCCAACGACGTTAGGTCTACCATTTGGTTTGTTTAATGTGGTATTTTTGTGAATATAGTATTATTAAAAATAAAAATGAAAAATAAAAAAAGTTTTTTCCGCAACTTATGCTTCTCAAATTTGAA
Organism: Dioscorea cayenensis subsp. rotundata; assembly: GCF_009730915.1. Classification (NCBI taxonomy): domain Eukaryota; kingdom Viridiplantae; phylum Streptophyta; class Magnoliopsida; order Dioscoreales; family Dioscoreaceae; genus Dioscorea; species Dioscorea cayenensis. The sequence goes on from NW_024087183.1 coordinate 10,926, forward strand.
TATTTTTATCACAACTAGATCCAAGAAGCCATCAACCGAACCTTAGCCCTTCCTCGATATTCTTCCCTCCACGACAACCGAACAATCCATTGCCCCTCTTACAATCCCGATCACAACAAGAGCAAAATCCGAGCAAAAGGCACCATTCATCATTGCCTCTCGATCCCCTTGAAGAAATCCTCATTGCAAGGTGATCAATGAAGTTTAATTTTAATTTTGCTACAATGTTGGCATAATGTATATATTCCTATTGGCAATTGGTGAAATCTAAATATTTCTCATGATGTGTTTATTTTTTATGTTTGATTTTGATTTCGTTAAAGGTTTGTGGTTGGGTTAGTGAAGATGTGTGGAATGCTTTTGACATTATTCTGATTATTCATATTCTGTAAGATATATGGTCTTAATTACGACGTCTAATGTGCCGTATTATTAATTACGGATGCAGGATCATTTACCACCAGCCATAACGAGTTGTAGAAGATGATGAGAGATTGAAATGTAGACAAAACCTGGGACTTTTCCAATCTGTTTTGTTCTCCCCTATTGATGGAGCTAGGTATTTATTAAGAACGATAGATTGGGGACCCCTTGTTGTTTAATATATAACCCTTTCCATCAAAAGATTAACTCCACTTAAAAATTTAAGCAGATCATTATCCAAAGTGTCAATTAGAAATTAACATAGGATTCTATGGGATAAAATCATGGATAGTTTTATTCAGTTGGAATTTAAATTGGATTAATATCATCACAAAGTTAATTCAAATAGAATTCAAACTAACATATTCTATTCTCTGCTAGGTTTTTCAATGATGGAGGAATTTATTGTTAGCTTTTGTAGTTTACTTATGTTTTGATAGTAACTACTGTAGAGGTTGATGTTATTCTCTTTGAGGCTGAGAAGTACCTACAATCCGTATAATTATCATGTTTATTCTTAGTAAGTTTTAGTTACACTTTTCATACACCCATGTAACCTTAAAAGCCTTAGGGTTGGCTAGAAATAAGGTACTCTATTATATGAATGAAAGATTCTCAGAAGGCATTAAAGTTGGTAAACATGAGAACCAACCTTGTCTTTTACATATAGACGAGGTTGATCTCCTCTTAACCAGGAATTAATCTATATACTCTTCCATCATGGGAAGTTTTCGAGAACAATGTGTTCAAATAGTCAAGTTGTGGCCTATTGTTTCCCTGAAGTAAGTTTTACGATATGTTCATTTATGTCCAACTCTTATATAATGTTCTTGATTGACCTACATGACTTCATTTTAAACTTGTTATTATAGGTATTTTTAAGTACATAGCCTGCCAGTACGTCTTGCTAATCTTCTTCCCTATATGTCTACTAATATTACTTTCATATCTTATATGTTTGTGGGAATCATAAACACTATGAATCTTATAGAAAAGTTGTAGCCTCTAATTTCAAGTCGTATGGGAATTCAAAGGCTATGTTTTGGCACTTACAATTATCAGCAACTACTAGAAATCATTTTAACTTGCCTTGAAGATATTGGTGCATTTGAAGAGACTATTGAATTTTCTTCAAGGAAGGTAGGAATTTCAGCATTTTGTTGATTCATTATCTATTTTTAGGCTTATTGATATTTAATACCCCATACTGTTGGTCTTCTAAAAAATAATATAACCAACTAAACCTACACTTTGAGTTTATCCAACTTTTTGTAGCCTTGATTTTTCACCTTTGTGAGACATGTTTGAGTTGTTTTGAGATTTTATTAAAAATAAATAAAATAAAATCCCAAGTATTCCAATATTTTGATGTTGGTTGTGAACCAAGTAATTTCAGTTATATGGGATTAGATTATCGGGGGGAAATTATTTGGTTATAAATGTGTTTTACTTTTGTTTTGAAAAAGGCAAGGATATGTTTCTGCATTTCGCATTTGAACTTCTCCTAATGGTTCTCTTTTCCTTGTTCAAAATGCAGTGGCACACCAAACTGTCACTTGAACTTCAATTTGCTAACAATTTAAATTCCTTATTTGTTCATATTATGTAAACCAGGTTGCAAAAATGTTAGGGGATGCCAGATGCATCCTGGAACTATGTAGTTGTGCAGCTGAATTAGCATATTATAATAAAAAGAAATTACTATATAATGCAAATTTAATTGGTGTCGATGGTTTAACAGCTAGCTATGCAATAAGTAGTTTAGATCATATTATTTTTGTTGAGAGTGAGTGGTGCTACACTTGAGGTTTATGCTAGGTTTAAATTTCTATAGTGAGCTTTGGTTTTGATTGGATTTATTAATAAACCGAAGTTGTTCTCGTCAAGTATTTGTGCTTCATGGAGTGAAAAACATTTGGGTTGCCTTTTGAAAGTTAGATTTTATTCATTGTTTATTTTCTTTTTATTTGCATCTTCAAACATTTTAGTATTTCATATAAACTTGTATGTTCAAATGATTACTTTTTGCTCTCTTTTCAAGGAAATGCTTAGTTCGTATAACTGATGTTGAATCTCCCATCCATGAAGTATTTCAAGCACCTCATATAAGACTGAGTTGAATGCCAGCTAAAAGGCTAAGTATTAAATTGCATTTATTTTTGAGTTTGGTTAGTAGAAGTGAATATGACATGTATGTGTTGTTAAGTAAATAGCATCATCAGCAATCAATGTTTTTTGGGCACGCATGCTGGACTACAAAATTAACACCTTATTAAGCAATATTTTATTGAAAAGACAGGTTTCGTATCATTACAAGTATTGTATGCTAGCTCCTTGATAAGCTTATATATCTTTAGTTTATTATTTGCATAGATAATCAAAACTGATTCAAAGCTTAGTAAGATTCTCTTGATTTCCATGGTTCATGAACTCTACAAAAGTGGTTTGAGTGAGATAACCTTCGATAAGGTAAGCCTCTTATTTTGATAATATATTCTAGTGATAACATCAATTTTTGGCTAAATTGTTGCTAAAATCATAATGATATGAAAAGAAAAGACTTGGCAAGAAAAGGTAAAGCATACAAGTGATATAAGGGAATTAAGGAAAAACTCAAGTATATTACCAATATTTCTAACAATATTTTCTTATGTGTTTTTGCAAGGAATTTTTGGAAGGTATTTGTAGGTCCTCACGTAACAAATGAATGGTTAAGATTATTTTGATTGAAGGGCTCATATCAAGGGGGTTGGTGCACCTATCACCAATAATTCTTCCCACCTACCATCAGTGATTTTCTCCACCTACCAGCACAACATGACAACAACATGAAATTATCATTCTTGCTCTCGATTGTTGGTGGAAAGAAAAACAGGGTGTGACATCTAGCAATAGGGAAGACGTATCTGGATGGGATAAGTTGGGTAAGTAGAGCCATCTACTTGTTTCAATTTGTGATTTATATTTGAAATCTGGTGACATTGTCATTCTCCACTAAATTTGGTAACATCCACATCTCATCATCTTTGTATGCTTTGATGGCTTAAAGATGGTTCCACAACTTAAGTATGGGTTCCCAACTTGCCTCACTTTTGGGAAAACCTCTCCATTTAACAAAGTACTCCTTGTAGCTTAGATAAGCCCCTCTCCTTCAGATGGTGTGATGTGCCAATATCTCCTCTACATCACACTCGCCAAGGGTTGTAATTATCGTGGGTGCTTTTCTTGATTCTCCATGGCTTGGCTCCACTTATCAGCATGGTAAGGTTTTAAGAGACTTACATGAAATATCGGGTACATCTCCAAGTGTTTTGGCAAGTTCAATTGGTAAGTCGAAGTGCCTATCCTTCTCTAAATCGGAAATAGCCCTTCGTACATCCATACTAGGCCTTTGTGCACTTTTGCAAACCTCTAGTTTTGGTGTTGAAGGAGCTTCACCATCACTAAATCTCCTTCTTCATGCCTCACGTGTCTTCTTCTATTGTGGGTCCATTTCTTCATCTTCTTTGTGGCCTTGGCTAAGTAAGCTCTTGCCATGTCGGTCTTCTCTTGTCATCCTTTAGCAAATTTGAAGGCAGTAGGACTAAGACCGTTGTACTTACTCCCCAAAGTGTGTGGTGTAGTCATTTGTTGTCCTATGGCTATCTCAAATAGGTTTGCTCCCAAGGATTCACTCTTTTGCAAGTTGTAGAAGAATTGGACCATGTCAAGAAATCTCTCCCAATCTTGATGGTTGGCTCTTACATAGTGCCGTAGGTAGAGCTTCACTAAGTCATTCACCTTTTTGGTTTGGGTGTCGATTTGGGGGTGGAAACTTGTGGAGGAGTTGAGCTCTAACCTCATGAGTTTGAAAAGTGTGGTCCAAAATTACCTTGTGAACCTTATGTCGCGGTCTCTTATAATACTCTTTGGGATGGCCCAATATTTGGTTACGTATTTGAGAAAGAATCTTGCGGCATCCTTGGCATTTAACTTTGTGTGTATGGTTGGGAGAATTATTGGTGGTAGGTGCCACCAACCCCTTTGATATTAGTCTTTGGATCAAAATGATCTTAGTCATTCATTTATTAGGTGAGGATCCATAAATACCCTCCAAAATTCCTTTGTAAAAAATATATAAATATAAATATAAATATATATATATATATATATATATTGTAATAAGTATTGGTAATATACTTGAGTTTTTCTTTAATTCCTTTATGCCACTTGTATGTTTTACCTCTTTTTTTCAAGTCTTATTTTTGTACTAGCAAGTGCATATTTGAGACTAACCAAAGAAGATGGCTGCCTTGGCTTAGTGGAATACCGACCAAAGGGCCACATAGAACCTTGATGAAAAGAACAAGCCTGTGGCTGATGGTATTAGAGCTTTGGTTTTCTTGTATTTATATCTTGCTAGTGAAATGTTAGGCTCTCAAAGTGATATGACCAAAGTTGCTAAGGAGAAGTATCCATGGAAGGAGAGGACAAACTCTAGAGATGTCGTAGTGGACATGAACACAAGACTCTCAGGGTCTGTTTGATTCGTTAACAAGAACAACACAAGCAGTATATTACAATATAAACAGTTAAAATACAACAAAAACGCTTGTGTTGTTCTATGTTTAATTTCCATTAGACTGTACAATTTTTTTTTGTTGTTTAGTGCTTGATTTGCATAAGTACAGAACACAAAATAGTAAATTACAATAATACCTTAATATTATTCTATATTTGTTTTATAATAAAAAAATACAATAATATTTTATGAAAATTTTATCAAATTCTACAATGCCCAACAATATAGCAACAAGTTAAAAAATCAACATAATTTTAAAAATATTTAATCCACAACAAATAAACTTTCATTAAAATCTTATTCCAAAAAAACAAATAAATAGATAGATAAATAAATAACTAAATCATGTTCCTTATCATTTAAGGATTTTATTGGAGATAACATCAGATTTTTTTAATCTATAACTTTTATATAATTTTTATACAATATAAGGAGGATTTTGTGAAATGTTAGGGGGGCCATGGCCCCCTTCCCTCCCCTCTCACCCGAGTTTGGTGCACACTTCAGCAAATATTAGTTTTGCATGTGTAAACCATTGGGTTCATTTCACTCATGCCCACAAATGTCTATAATTTATATTGTTGTGTCCATAAATTTTTTTTATCACACAAAAGGTACATAACTTTTCTCTAGATGCACGTATGGCCATAATGACCTGTTTTAAGATGGTTTTCATTGAGTGTGCTGAGGTGGTGTTGACATGGCGCCGGAAACCTCCTTAAAATAGGCCATTTATGGGTTCACGTGCAACCGAAGAAAAGTTAAGTGCTTTGTGTTACAATTTATTTTTTGTGGCTAAACGTTACTGAGTGCAGACATTTGTGATATTAGTGAAATAAACCCGTAAACCATTTTATTCGCACATGGATATAGTACAAGCAGTATAACACAATACAAATGAGTGAGGTACACCATAAGTGTTTGTATTGTTCAATAAACAACACAAAAAGAACTAGACAAAAAAAGATAAATTTCCATAATATCTTTTGTTAGTTTGTACTATTTCAATGGCTCGCTTGCAGAGGTGGTCGGCTAATGTTGGTGGTGGGATGATGTTGTTGGCCTGTTGTGATGATTGATGGTGGCTAGTTCCTCAGCGGTGACAGTGGTTGGACAATGACAGTGGCCAACTTGAGACGATCACTATGGTAAGTGGCCTGTCGACGGCGATTGCTGGTGGACAGCTGATTGCAGAGGATAGTGGTCAGCAAAGATGGATTGTAACCAGGACATTACTGTAATTTTTTATTTTGGCAATAATGTCTTTAGTTGTTCTGTCTCTCACTTGAATTCTTGTACCATGGTTATGGCGGGACAAAAAACCATCAAATTGTGATGTCTGTTACAACTCTTTTGTTATGTACTCACACTCTATGTACAAATCAAACAAAGCACAAAAATAGTTGTATTACGTTGTCACTTCATTTTTTTGAGCGGATCAAACACACCCTAACAAAATTTAAATTACATGTTTATCCTTAAAATAATTTTCTTTTGTTAATAGTTGATTAGGACAATAAATAACTAATAAATAAAACAAAATAACACGATTAATTAATAACAATATTAATTTGGATGTCTTTGGCTTGTAAGGTTTTACTAACAATATTAACAATTAATAACAAATCATACCAACTAACCGTGCTACCAAACATTCAAAGTTTTTGAGCTCGTATGTAGCCAAACAATTAGCTTCACTATTTCTTTGGGATCATCACTAGCTTTTGCTAACTCAAGTAAAGCATCTCTTATTGCATGAGCTTGAAACCTAATTGCTTTAACACTTTCAATACGACTCACCCAACGAGTTTGTGATAGTGGCTTAACAGTTAAACTAGGAACATGATCTTTGAAAATTTTTCATTTTTTTGTGGAAGAGGAAAAAAATTGAATAAATACATTGTAAAACTCTGAAAAATGTAATAACTTTTGGACAACAATTAGCCATATCAGAAAGTAGCAAATTAAGTGAATGACAACCACATGGTGTATAGAAAGCTCTTGAATTGATATCAAACAATCGTTTTTGTACACCTTGATGTTTTCCCTTCATGTTAGACCCATTATTGTATCCTTGTCCCCTTATATCATCAAGATTAAGATCAACCTTTTTCATTATATTCATGAGCTCCACAAAAATTCCTTTCCGAGTTGTATCATCCACTTTTAAAAGTTCTATAAAATATTCTTCTATTTTAATTGGAACGAATGAAATATTTACACATCTTAATATGAGAGACATTTGTTCTCAATCAATTCATTTTGTATTTTATGCCCAAGATAATGATCATGTATTTCATTAGCTTGAATATGTCTAACATGCTCTTGCATCATTGGATCAAATTCTGCAATCATTTCAATAAGTCTCAAAAAATTTCCATTACTATCCTCATAAATTTTTTCATTTGACCCCGGAATACAAAATTATGTTTTATTAGAGTTTTCACAACCACAATAATTCTCAATAATACATATCTCCAATGCTCTTTTTCTCTATTGATTTGATCTTGCAATTTTTTATCAATTGTTTTTTTTCTTTTTTTAATCGTACCACCAATTCTATCTAAGCAATCATATTAATAATATATGTTCATTAGATGTTTCAAGTTGTTTGAGTCTAGCACTAAGATTTTTCCAATCCTTGCACTCATCATTAACTAGTTGAGACCTTAATGAATTTGAAAATAACTTACAACAAAAAAACATATACTTTATCTAATTTCTTTGAATAAACTAGCCATTTTCTATCATGTCTTTCTCTATTTAGGAATTTTCGAGTGTAATGTATAATAGAAAAGTGTCAAGAATTCTTATCTTTTGGAAAATCTACATTATTAGTTATATCTCTAATAGGCCTTTTTTCAACAACTAAATCTCTCAAGTTAGAATTAACATTCTTCCAATTTTCAAGATCATATAAATCTAATTCTATTTGTAAATCCCAATTAGCCCCATTGAGGGCACACCACGCACATTCAAGGTTCAGGCTTTCTTTTAACTCTTCTCAAGGTTTTCTCCCACCTTTTTAACCTCCTTAAAAACCTCAACTAAGATCCTAACACAAGAGAACCCTCAAAGGAACTTAAACACACAAATTAAACTCGAGAAAAAAAACATAAGAGAAATAGAGAAAAGTTGAACTTCCACACATACACACATTTACTAAACTGATGTGGGACTATTGATTACTCTAGCATGCTTCTTTAATGCATCTTAGTCTATTTTAGCTATTTTGCAAAATAACTAATCAACCAAACTATTGATACCATGCTAGATACAAATCTTCATACCAAGCTGCCGTCTAGAATGCTAATGAGTGCTAAGAAGCCAAGCAAGATTCACACTGTAGGTGATCCTAGACTCTCATTATAATCTTACTAAGTTTAAAACAAAATGTTGCCTTCTGATTTGCTCTAATGACACATGCATGTGGACTAGCATGCTATAGCCAACACAGTAATTTTCTACTTAATCTATCTTATGGGTATGCATGAGATTGTTACTAAGTGAAACGTGCAAGCACCAGTTTTAATAGCATAGTGAATTGCTAAACCTCAAAGATTTTATGATTGAAAAATTGTTGAAGACAGATTCGCACATCATCATGTATCTTTTTTGTATTATGACAACAAAGATAATTATTTGGACATGGTTGATCATTCTCCTGATAACTTATGCATCGTTTGAGTTAATTATTCAATTTCTATTTATTTTTTCTGATCTTGAATTAGCTAAATTTATCATGTCCATGCAATCATTACTATATTTTGATTTCTAGATAATATTAATTTTGGTTTTTTTCTACTATTTATCATTTCATATGGACCTATGTGTATCCATAGATAGCCTATGTGCACACCCTCCTCACCTCCCACAATCCAAGTATCTCACATTGATTTTACGTGGCAGTTGATGATTCTGTTCTTGAAAGATAACTTGTTGAAGAGAAGCAATTCATTTGAGGTAAGTGTGATTATCCAAAAGCGGGTTATTTTATATCCACTTCTTTGGAGAAATTACATAAATAATATATTAGTTGCAGGAAGTACATTGCCTGCTCTTATATCTTTGGGATACAATTATTACCAACAAACTGTAGGAATGATTTCTCTGTGGCTTTTTAATTCCGATCGAGTTACAAAGGATCCATTTATTACCTTTAGTGACAATTTTGATAAAAGCATGGGAGTCTTTAAAGGAGATTTAGTGGATGCTAATTCTGGTTTATTTGATTAGTCTGTTCCATCTGTCACAACGGTGGTCAAATCTTGTTGTATGTATTCTCCTACCTTGGTTTTCTTAATCAAAAAGCTAAACACATCTTTGTGCACTCTGGTCTAATGTGTATAGTTTTCCTTAGGTAACTCACATTCTTTGGTGAAATCTAGTCTTGTTTGGAGTATTGTGGTAGCATGGGTTATATCCTGCAATTAAGTAGCTTTCTTATATAATCTTATGATCTCCTTATGTCCCCTCCTAAGATGATGAACACTTGGTTGCATATTCAATGTAGTTGTGAAGGGGGTTGCTTGAGATCCTTTCATGCAACCAGAGATGCTGGTATAGATTCTAACTGTAAAACCCTTGGCTATTCTAGACTTGAAGTTGAGGTATTCCTATTAATGAAATTAAGCTTTTATTGGTTTTTGAGATTCACTCAAGTTCTTTAGGCTATTAATTGGATGGATCACTTATTCTTTTTGGCAGATGATGGAGAAGTTTGTTTGCAAGAATTGTTACTATTGACAACATCAATGTTTTGTTTGTGGGCAATTGGGATGTTTTGACAAATTAGGTGGCGCTGAGGTTTGATAGTCTACTGGAAGTTACACCTCTCTTGTGATTCTCATTTTCAAAGCTCAACAATTCTGTCATCAATCAACTCTATTAAAAGTTAAAAGTTACAACATACCAGGAAGATTATGTGATATTATGATATAATACGCTTTACACTTGATTTTGGAAATAGCTATCACGTCATCCATTTTTCTATTAATAATTTGGTGATCTTGATCTTTGTCTTGTCTGTGCAGTAACCAAAGTTTTCTATTTCCTTCCCTTCATTAGTTTTGCTTTACTATTTGTGCATTACTTTTCTATTTTGTGGTAGATTTTTAATATAACTAGGAGAATTAGTATCATTGGTTTACTGTCAAGTAACTAATTAGTATCATAGGCTTTTCCTTTTGATCCACAAAACAATATCTGATAACATACTGTGGTTCAAATTCCAACTTATCCTCCAAAGACAGCAGAACTGGACTAATAACAACAAAAGAAAGAGGACATCACTAAACGCGTAAACTCAAAGTGGCACAAAAAAAGGCAAAACAAAACAAACAAACAAACAAACATAGAAAGTAAGAACGCTTCCAAATAAGAAAATGAATCGAGAAAAAAGGAATCAAACATGGCATGAAATTCAAAAAAATGGGAAATGCTGTCATGCAACCCTAGAGAAAAAGATTTAACTTTTCCTATAAAAGGCCCACTGGGCCCATATGAACATTACATGTGCACAAAAATGGCAGGTGCACAATATTACTATAGTATTATGAATAAAGATTCAATCCGTGCTCGCTCATCCATTGGCCATACAACTAAATATTAGACTAGATAGTGGTTGTTATTACACATATTCCCTTGTAACAAAAAAAAATACATATAACAATGGGAAAAAAAAACATTTACAAACAATCAAAGGGTTCAAATAAGAGTGAGTGATGATGAAAATGCGGTAGAATTAGAATGATTTATTTAAGTGATTTAAAAAATTTAAATATGATAACGATGTCTTAGCTTATTAGTACCGGATCCCTTATGTAGGCAGGGCTGGTTTTAGTGAAAATGGGGCATACACAAAATCATAATAAATTTTTTAAAATTATTTTATTAAATAATAAATTTCATAAAAAAATATAAATCATTATTAATAATTACAATAAATAAAATATTGATTTAAAAAAAAATATAGAGATTTGGAATCTTTTGTTATTTATTTGTTTAATTATTTGCCATGTATAAAAGAAAACATATTGATAAAATAATATTATGCAGATATCTATACATCTATACATATTATTAAAGTAGATGTATAATCTAGTCCGAGAGCGTTTCAAGGAACAATTTTGAATTTTTTTTATAACATTTAACTTTTTATTTATATTATTTATAATATTAATAATTAAAAAACATTAATCACACCTAATTATTTATGAAATAAATGTCCATAAGACTTTAGAAATTCAAGGTATTCGAGAGCGTTTCAAGGAACAATTTTAAAATTTTTTTATAAAATTTAAGTTTTATTTATATTACTTCTAGTATTAATAATTGAAAAACATTAATTACACCTAATTATTTATGCTATAAATATCCATAAGAACTTTGAAATTAAAGGTATACAATAGCTTCATGGTAGGAGTTGTCTAATTATATTATTTTATATATGATATTGGATCAAAACTCTTCATAAAATTTTAAAAGCTCCAATGCGAAGCCGGGGAGAATGCCTAGTGGTAATAATAATAAATGAGAATTTTAAATTTTTTGAAAAATATGAATTGTGGAGTATTATAATTGCATGGAAACGTTAATAGTAAATAGAAATTTTAAATATATTTTTGTAGAAAAAGAAAACATAAATTGCGAAGACCTAAAGCGAAAAAATTTGTTGCATATTGATATTATCATAAATTAAGTTTTACAATTTAAAAGAAAACACTTAAAATTTTTAATATTATAATTATGTGATAGGATAATATTAAATGAAAATTTTAAATATAATTTACAAAAATGTTGGGATTAGAATATTGTGGGGCCTTATTATAATGCCAAATTTATTGGGTATCGATATTACTAAATTTACAGTTTAAAAATAGTTAAAATATTTAACATTATAATTATGCGGATATAATAATAGTAAAAAATATATTTAAATATAATTAAAAAATAAAATTTGCAGCACCCTAGAAAATGTGGGTCTCTCTACGCAAAGATTATGCCCCGATCCCACCTCCTCCTCTGCTTCATCCACCGCACTGCTCCGTCATCTTCGTCGAATCCGGGAGAGAGATTGAAAAAAGGTTTTGTTGGATTCGCATCTTCTTCGGGTATGTATGATCGTTTCTTGGATCCTTTGATTGCTAGGGATTCTTTGAATTCTTCGGATTAGAATTGTCTACATAGGTTTTGATTTCTTGGATTTAAATCGAATTATCTTGCTATGTGATTATTTTTATTGTGTTGTTACTTATGTATCTACTTGATTTCTTGGATTTAGACCTTGTTTCTGATTTCATCTTTGGACTACCTTCTGCTTTAGCAATGAATCTTGATTTTGGATGTGCTTGAACTTGAAACGTATCGAAAACCACTATCCCTCCCTAATTGTGCCAGGTTTCACATTTCAGCATTCTTGAGATTTTAGAAAAGCTTATTCTTTGTTTTGCCTAAATTTATTCATAATTTGGAACTTTTCTTTGGTTATTGTTTTTATTTAAATACATGATTTTGGATGGGCTTGAACTTGAAACATATTGAAGGCCACTGGCTTATGAAACTGTTGGCTTTGCTTATGTTCTTGGAGTCATTAGTGAAACTATTGGAAAATAATTGTTTGATCAAAAGAAATACAATGCTTGATGATTTCTTTGAAAATTTAGCTTATGAAAGTCAATAGAGGCACTCTTTGTTTCCTTAGAGAAGTAATAATAGCTTTTGAAGTACATGTATGTTTTCCTTTCTATTTTAGAGTATTTTAACTGTACTCATTTCAATATGATGAAGTGATGATATATACTTTTGCCTTTATTGTGCTTATATAAATAGGATGGATGAACCAATTTTGTGTATATATGAAATAGGGAAAACAATTATTATATCTTAAGCATCAGCAAAAGAAATAAACAAAAAAAAAATTCTAGATTAATTAAATAGAAGAAAAGGACTAATTGTGATCTATAATTATTCTTATAGTATATTTTTTCCCATCACAGCCTTGATAGAAAAGGAAATCATTTTCATGTAAGTAATTTCCCAAGTGAATCCAGAGTGGAAGGCTGAACCACTGTCCGAGGATGATGTGTCTATGCCACCTTAAGTTTATGATATTGATTTGAGTTTAGCATTTTTACTTATATTATATATAATATTAATAATTAAAAAACATTAATCACACCTAATTATTTATGCAATAAATGTGCATAAAACTTTAGAAATTCAAGGTATTCGAGGGCATTTCAAGGAACAATTTTAAAATTTTTATAACATTTAAGTTTTTATTTATATCACTTATAATATTAATAATTGAAAAACATTTATTACACCTAATTATTTATGCAATAAATATCCATAAGACCTTTGAAATTAAAGGTTTACATTAGCTTCATGGTAGGAGTTGTTTAATTATATTATTTTATATATGATACTGGATGAAAACTCCTTATAAAATTTTAAAAGCTCCAATGCGAAGTCGGGGAGAATTTCTAGTGGTAATAATAATAAATGAGAATTTTAAATTTTTTGAAAAATATGAATTGTGCAGTATTATAATTGCATGGAAACGTTAATAGTAAATAGAAATTTTAAATATATTTTTTTAGAAAAAGAAAACATAAATTGCGAAGACCTAAAGCGAAAAAATTTGTTGCATATTGATATTATCATAAATTAAGTTTTATAATTTAAAAAACACTTAAAATTTTTTGATATTATAATTATCTGATAGGATAATATTAAATGGAAATTCGAAATATAATTTACAAAATGTTGGGATTAGAATATTGTGGGGCCTTATTATAATGCCAAATTTATTGTTTATCGATATTACTAAATTTACAGTTTAAAAATTAGTTAAAATATTTAACATTGTAATTATGCGGATATAATAATAGTAAAAAATATATTTAAATATAATTTAAAAATAAAATTTGCAGCACCCAGAAAATGTGGGGCTCCCTACGCATAGATTATGCCCCGATCACGCCTCCTCCTCTGCTTCATCCGCCGCACTTCTCCGTCATCTTCGTCGAATCCGGGAGAGAGATTGAAAAAAGGTTTTGTTGGATTCGCATCTTCTTCGGGTTTGTATGATCGTTTCTTGGATCCTTTGATTGCTAGGGATTCTTTGAATTCTTCGGATTAGAATTGTCTACATAGGTTTTGATTTCTTGGATTTAAATCGAATTATCTTGATATGTGATTATTTTTATTGGGTTGTTACTTATGTATCTACTTGATTTCTTGGATTTAGACCTTGTTTCTGATTTCATCTTTGGACTACCTTCTGCTTTAGCAATGAATCTTGATTTTGGATGTGCTTGAACTTGAAACGTATCGAAAACCACTATCCCTCCCTAATTGTGCCAAGTTTCACATTTTAGCATTCTTGAGATTTTAGAAAAGCTTATTCTTTGTTTTGCCTAAATTTATTCATAATTTGGAACTTTTCTTTGGTTATTGTTTTTATTTAAATACATGATTTTGGATGGGCTTGAACTTGAAACATATTGAAGGCCACTGGCTTATGAAACTGTTGGCTTTGCTTATGTTCTTGGAGTCATTAGTGAAACTATTTGAAAATAATTGTTTGATCAAAAGAAATCTAATGCTTGATGATTTCTTTGAAAATTTAGCTTCTGAAAGTCAATAGAGGTACTCTTTGTTTCCTTAGAGAAGTAATAATAGCTTTTGAAGTACATGTATGTATTCCTTTCTATTTTAGAGTATTTTAACTGTACTCATTTCAATATAATGAAGTGATGATATATACTTTTGCCTTTATTGTGCTTATATAAATAGGATGGATGAACCAATTTTGTGTATATATGAAATAGGGAAAACAATTATTATATCTTAAGCATCAGCAAAAGAAATAAACAAAAAAAAAAAATTCTAGATTAATTAAGTAGAAGAAAAGGACTAATTGTGATCTATAATTATTCTTATAGTATATTCTTTTTCCCATCACAACCTTGATAAAAAAGTAAATCATTTCCGTGTAATTAATTTCCCAAGTGAATCAGGAGTGGAAGGTTGAACCACTGTCCGAGGATGATGTCGCTATGCCACCTTCAGTTGATGATATTGATTTGAGTTTAACTTTTTACTTATATTATTTATAATATTAATAATTAAAAATCATTAATCACACCTAATTATTTATGCAATAAATGTCCATAAGACATCAGAAATTTAAGGTATTAAGGGGGTTTCAAGGAACAATTTTAAAAATTTTTATAACCTTTAAGTTTTTATTTATATTACTTATAATATTAATAATTTAAAAACATTAATTACACCTAATTATTTATGCAATAAATATCCATAAGACCTTTGAAATTAAAGGTATACAATAGCTTCATGGTAGGATTTGTTTAACTATATTATCTTGTATATGATATTGGATCAAAACTCTTCATAAAATTTTAAAAGCTCCAATGCAAAGCCGGGGAGAATGCCTAGTGGTAATAATAATAAATGAGAATTTTAAATTTTTAGAAAAAAATGAATTGTGCAGTATTATAATTGCATGGAAACGTTTATAATAAATAGAAAATTTAAATATATTTTTTTAGAAAAAGAAAACATAAATTGCGAAGACCTAAAGCGAAAAAATTTGTTGCATATTGATATTATCATAAATTAAGTTTTATAATTTAAAAAAAAACTTAAAATTTTTAATAATATTATTATGTGATAGGATAATATTAAATGGAAATTTTAAATATAATTTACAAAAATGTTGGGATTAGAATAATGTGGGGACTTATTATAATGCCAAATTTATTGGGTATTGATATTACTAAATTTACAGTTTAAAAAATAGTTAAAATATTTAACATTGTAATTATGCGTTTATAATAATAGTAAAAAATATATTTAAATATAATTAAAAAAATAAAATTTGCAGGACCCTAGAAAATGAGAGGCTCTCTACTCGTCGAATCTGGGAGAGAGATTGTAAAAAGGTTTTGTTCGATTCGCATCTTCTTCGGGTATGTATGATTGTTTCTTGGATCCTTTGATTGCTAGGGATTTGTTGAATTCTTCGGATTAGAATTGTCTACATGGGTTTTGATTTCTTGGATTTAAATCGAATTATCTTGCTATGTGATTATTTTTATTGGGTTGTTACTTATGTATCTACTTGATTTTTTGGATTTAGACCTTGTTTCTGATTTCATCTTTGGACTACCTTCTGCTTTAGCAATGAATCTTGATTTTGAATGTGCTTGAACTTGAAACGTATCGAAAACCACTATCCTTCCCTAATTGTGTCAGGTTTCACATTTCAGCATGCTTGAGATTTTAGAAAAGCTTCTTCTTTATTTTGCCTAAATTTATTCATAATTTCGAACTTTTCTTTGGTTATTTTGTTTTATTTAAATACATGATTTTGGATGGGCTAGAACTTGAAATATATTGAAGGCCACCGGCTTATGAAACTGTTGGCTTTGCTTATGTTCTTGGAGTCATTAATGAAACTATTGGAAAATAATTGTTTGATCAAAAGAAATACAATGCTTGATGAGTTTTTTGAAAATTTAGCTTCTGAAAGTCAATAGAGGCACTCTTTTGTTTCCTTAGAAGTAATAATAGCTTTTTGAAGTACATGTATGTGATTCCTTTACATTTCAGAGTATTTTTAACCGTACTCATTTCAATATGATGAAGTGATGATATATACTTTTGCCTTTATTGTGCTTATATAAATAGGATGGATGAACCAATTTTGTGTATATATGAAACAGTGAAAACAATTGCTATATCTTAAGCATCAGCAAAAGAAATAAACAAAAAAAATTCTAGATTAATTAAATAGAAGAAAAGGACTAATTGTGATCTATAATTATTCTTATAGTATATTCTTTTTCCCATCACGGCCTTGATAGAAAAGGAAATCATTTTCATGTAAGTAATTTCCCAAGTGAATCCGGAGTGGAAGGTTGAACCACTGTCCGAGGATGATGTGTCTATGCCACCTTCAGTTTATGATATTGATTTGAGTTTAACATTTTTACTTATATTATTTATAATATTAATAATTAAAAAACATTAATAAACACCTAATTATTTATGAAATAAATGTCCATAAAACTTTAGAAATTCAAGGTATTCGAGGGTGTTTAAAGGAGCAATTTTAAAATTTTTATAACATTTAAGTTTTTATTTATATCACTTATAATATTAATAATAGAAAAATATTAATTACACCTAAAATGAAATAAATTCAAGGTATTCGAGGGTGTTTAAAGGAGCAATTTTAAAATTTTTATAACATTTAAGTTTTTATTTATATCACTTATAATATTGATCATAAATTAAGTTTTACAATTTAAAAAAACACTTAAAATTTTTAATATTATAATTATGTGATAGGATAATATTAAATGAAAATTTTAAATATAATTTACAAAAATGTTGGGATTAGAATATTGTGGGGCCTTATTATAATGCCAAATTTATTGGGTATCAATATTACTAAATTTACAGTTTAAAAATAGTTAAAATATTTAACATTATAATTATGCGGATATAATAATAGTAAAAAATATATTTAAATATAATTAAAAAATAAAATTTGCAGCACCCAAAAAATGTGGGGCTCCCTACGCATAGATTATGCCCCGATCACGCCTCCTCCTCTGCTTCATCCGCCGCACTTCTCCGTCATCTTCGTCGAATCCGGGAGAGAGATTGAAAAAAGGTTTTGTTGGATTCGCATCTTCTTCGGGTTTGTATGATCGTTTCTTGGATCCTTTGATTGCTAGGGATTCTTTGAATTCTTCGGATTAGAATTGTCTACATAGGTTTTGATTTCTTGGATTTAAATCGAATTATCTTGATATGTGATTATTTTTATTGGGTTGTTACTTATGTATCTACTTGATTTCTTGGATTTAGACCTTGTTTTCGATTTCATCTTTTGGACTACCTTCTGCTTTAGCAATGAATCTTGATTTTGAATGTGCTTGAACTTGAAACGTATCGAAAACCACTATCCTTCCCTAATTGTGTCAGGTTTCACATTTTAGCATTCTTGAGATTTTTAGAAAAAGCTTATTCTTTGTTTTGCCTAAATTTATTCATAATTTGGAACTTTTCTTTGGTTATTGTTTTTTTATTTAAATACATGATTTTTGGATGGGCTTGAACTTGAAACATATTGAAGGCCAACGGCTTATGAAAGCTGCTGGCTTTTGCTTATGTTCTTGGAGTCATTAGTGAAACTATTGGAAAATAATTGTTTGATCAAAAGAAATCTAATGCTTGATGATTTCTTTGAAAATTTAGCTTCTGAAAGTCAATAGAGGCACTCTTTGTTTCCTTAGAGAAGTAATAATAGCTTTTGAAGTACATGTATGTATTGTTTTCTGTTTTAGAGTATTTTTACTGTACTCATTTCAATATGATGAAGAGATGATATATACTTTTGCCTTTATTGTGCTTATATAAATAGGATGGATGAAACAATTTTGTGTATATATGAAATAGGGAAACAATTATTATATCTTAAGCATTAGGAAAAGAAATAAACAAAAAAAAATTCTAGATTAATTAAATAGAAGAAAAGGACTAATTGTGATCTATAATTATTCTTATAGTATATTTTTTCCCATCACAGCCTTGATAGAAAAGGAAATCATTTTCATGTAAGTAATTTCTCAAGTGAATCGGGAGTGGAAGGTTGAACCACTATCCGAGGATGATGTGTCTATGCCACCTCCAGTAGATGATATTGATTTGAGTTTAACATTTTTACTTATATTATTTATAATATTAATAATTAAAAAAGATTAATCACACCAAATTATTTATACTATAAATGTCCATAAGACTTTAGAAATTCAAGGTATTCGAGAGCGTTTCAAGGAACAATTTTAAATTTTTTTATAACATTTAAGTTTTTATTTATATCATTATAATATTAATAATTGAAAAACATTAATTACACCTAATTATTTATGCAATAAATATCCATAAGACCTTTGAAATTAAAGGTAAACAATAGCTTTCATGGTAGGAGTTGTTTAATTATATTATTTTATATATGATATTGTATCAAATTTTGTACCCACCTTGGATTGTTCGAATAACAATTCCAGTAATGATAAGTATAGGCCTTGATTGCATTTGTAGCATATCATGATCATTTAATTGAGGAAAATAGGATTTCCATATAGTTATCTAAGTTCATCGCCTTTTTTTTATTTAATTGAAAATAGTTAGAATACTAGGTAAATACAAATATGTCAAATGTACAAACTATAATCAAAGATGTTTTCTTGTTGCTTACCTTTGCTATTTGATGAAAAACGTCTCTCTTCTGAACAGTTTTGGCAAACTTTATTAATTGAACAACAGTAATTGACCCTATAAAAATCAAAGTACCAATTGTATTTGTATTTTTTTAAATAGAATTGATTTTGTTAGTAAAAGCATGATTATATATATTGGGCAACATTGATAAGATATTAGAATTGTAATTTTAATTGTAAAATGCAAAAAATGTGAATAAATAATAAATATTTTTTTACATTTCAAATATTTATCAGAATTTGCATATGGTGCCATCTTTTCTTGATCAAAATATTGAAAGCAGTACCTTGGGTAAGGTGTAGGATCATTAGGGATTAACTTGAGCAGTGTATTAGATATGAAAAAGATGAAAATTTCTATCATTATCGATAAATTTCTAGCATCTGTTATAATAACTTGAAATTTGGATATGTGGTACACTGGTCCTTCGATTAGCCTATCTTGGAAGCTTGAAGCTTGAACAATCATTTTCTCTTATTTGGACATGGATAGCATCACCCTAAGAAAGACATTTTTATAGATATAATTTCTAAAAAAGAACATATAAATAGTATTTACAAAAATTGATAGGACAATATATGATAAAATACCTTTGCATCTATTGCTATGAATGCTACACCAAGGATTTTTCTGAAGTTGGGATCCAACAATCCCATATTCTTGTTATTCTAATTTTCACAGTCTGGTTTTGGCCACGTGGCTTTAGTTGTGATATTTCCTTAAGGCTCATTGTTAATTACCTACAAAACATCAAAGACATAATTTATTAAGTGTTTTTTTAGCGTCAATATTTTCCATTATATAGAAGTTAGAAATAATCAGAGATAACAAACCTGATATATATTTCTTTGGGTATATATAAGATTGTAACTATAATAGAACACAATTTTAACGTTCAGGATTTGAATTAATTTCTATACTATCAAAAACTTCCTTGTAGACAACATTCTTTGTTTTGTTTGTATTCTTCCCAGTATTATCAAGAATCAAAACCTTTAGTCCTATAGCAGAGGATACTCTGGACAATGCAACATAGAGTTGGTCATGTGAAAATACAAGCTTGGGTAAGAACAAACCTACTAAATCAAGTGCAAGCCCTTGATTTTTGTTTATAGTCATTACATATGAAAGCTTAACGAGGAATTATTTTCATCACATGCTGATGGCCATTTGCCTTCTTGCACATGCATAATAATTCTAGGAATGCACACTTTTCGCCTATGTTAGATACGAAAATAATTCTTGCCTCCAAAATGTTATGATGCATTTGTGTAATTATCATACTTGATCCATTGCAAAGGCCATTTGCTTGGCTAATTTTCTTATTAGCATTATCACACTACCCAATTTTAAAGTAAGCTCATGATTCGGTATACCTGCGAATTTTAATGCATTTATGAATTCAGTTGTATATAATAGTGCATTTGCTTCAGTAGATGTAGAAGCTTTAGAGATGCAGTTGAAACTTAAATACTTATGATCATCAGCTTCAATTATGTTGTTGATTGTTTCACTTAATATATCAACAGTTTCATTGTATGATGTGACTATAGCTCTTTGCCTCAAGTATTTTGGCTTTGCATAGTTCAGCTTGAATTGTGGAAAAATAGCTTCAATGATTGATTGATTGGATTACCTAAGTCTTCAACCAATAGATCTTGTGGAATTTCTATCTAATCTCCTTCATCAAGATCATTATGATTTCTTTCGATAGATGCAATTGTACCACCATTAATTTGTAACAACCATTCTGCAAATTATCTTAATTGATTTTGACTTTCTTCATCAAGGTAGTTTTTGTGCAGTCTCATGTTAGTCTTGAGTTTTAATGCTTTGTATTCTTTCCAAAGTTGTAATTAGGTTATAGTGGCATTTATGATATTTGTTTTGCTGTCATACGGAATAATTGATGGCATTTGTCGGAAATCTCCACCAAGGACTACTGTTTTGCTCCAAAAGGTTTTGTAGATGCTTCTGGTATTGCCTTTGAGAGAAGATCTTGTAAATTTTTGTTTAATGCTTCAAGACAATTCCTATAAACCATTGGAGCTTCATCCCAAATAATCAAAGTTGTTTCTTCAATCAATATTGCCAAGTTGAGTTTGCTTGTGGATTCTACATGTATAGCATTCTTCAATATTTATTAGGATTTTGAATCTAGAGAGGGCAATTCTACCTCCCGGACAATAAAGTGATGCAATTCCCGACGAAGCAACAACTAGTACAATCTTTCGTTGAGCATGAACAATATTAATGATGGTGTTCCATAAAAAGGTTTTACCAGTCCCACCATGGCAATATACAAAAAACATTCCTCTGTTATTCTTCATAGCTTCTTGTATTTGATTATAGATAGCTAATTGTTCAACATTTAATTTTTGCAAACATTGATAAGTGATCTTTTTTAAGCTGAGGAATATTATAGTTTAAGTCTTCTTGAAGCAATCGATCAGTTAAATTATTTATGTTCAGTGATTGTGTCACACTAACCCCTTTTACCGAGATAAATGTGGCACCGATCAGTTAAAAATCCATTTTAACTGGAAAATTGACACCCTAAAAAAAACAAATTAGACTTACAGAACACGATTAACAACTTTACACAGCTATAGGTTCAAATACACGGATACAACAAACACAATTACTCCAACATACAGGTACAACCGTTTCAAAATCAAGATACCAATAGTAGAAGACCCACTGCAACTCTGAACTCAGTCGTGACTGGATCTATACTCGTGCAGGCAAACTAGTAAGGTCCTGTTCCTGCAACTGCAGCACGTTCAGTTAGTCGATAGTGGCTCAATAATTTCAAGTAATTAAATATAGCGTATATAAAGTATATGATGATCAATTTTCCCAAATAAATTCCAAACTTTCACAAAGACTAGAATTTTTGCAAAATTCATCTTTAAAGAGCTTTTGAAACATAAATTCATCACAAATCAACATCAAAACAATTTTTTCAGGAAATCCAAATTTTTGTGAGAGACTGCCCTCCTAAGAGTGACAGCTGGCTTTGCCCCCTCATCACAATCCAAAATAACAGGTTAAGTAAAATCCATCCTCAAATCATCAGCCTAAAACACTCCCCGACTTAGCCGCCGTCGCGACTAGGTTGAGAGCCGCCAAAACCAAAACTTTAGTATAACACTAAAAAAGAAACACAACATGGTCTAGAAACATCCCTAAACCTTCGCCGTAGCCGCGGCTAAGTTCATAGCCGTCAAAGAACTCATGTCCTTAACATTGACCCATCGGTCCACAGTGTGGTGACCCCGGCTTCCCGATGAACATTCAGTCAAAGCTCTACACTCCCACCTGAGCAGGACCGCTAAATCTGCCAGTCTTCCACGCCACCTCAATAGGCTGGCCGCAAAAACCGTCTACTGCAGTAGGATGTCACCAACCAAATAATACAAAAATATATCTCGCAACAAGGAGTCCATAACCAGAACAAAAATCAATATCCAAAATCAACATATCAAAAGATTTTAACACAAATCAACTCAAGGTCAAGGTACACATACACATTAAAATAAATAATTGAAAAGAATAAGGGAATCATATTTTCAGATATTTCCCACAGTTGAAACTACATATAATTATCCAAACCGATATACTAATACGATTGCTATGGCATAGCAAACTGCAAATAAATATAAGTATCTTTTAATAATAAAATTTATTAAACAATATAAAGTGAAATAATTAAACAATTATTTTCAAATAGTAGCCATTTAAATAACTATTTCCAAATAATAGCAATTAACCAATTTTTCAAAAACAATAACCACTACCAAACCCACCGGCTTCCCTTTGCCAAACTTGAAACTTTCTCCCAAGCCTGAACAACACCTAACGGAGTAATGATATAAAATGAATAAATACAAGCTAATTATGAGATTGAACATAAAGAAAATATAATGAACAAATAACTGACTCTCTAATTGGGCCGACTCACTCCAACCGGTTAAAACCCAACCTTGCATAATCAAATTGGTCTCCAATTGCACTTAAACCAACTCAATTTGGGCTAAACCCTTCTGAACCAACCTCAATTTTCACTGAACCAAGTTTAATTTCACCAATCAGCATTGAACCAAGTCCATTTGTTATACAAAACCTCCTGAATCAGCTTGGTTCAACTGAACCCAATTCTCCTTAATTTGGTTCAGCCCAAAGTTATTAGCCCAAATCTGGACCAAGCCCAAATCAATTAAACTCAATCAACTCACTCCCACTTGGTTTGATCCAACCAAATCAATTAAACTCAATAAACTCAAATCAATTCTCCTTAATTTTGTTTAGCCCAAAGTTTTAGCCCAAATTTGGACCAAGCTTAAATCAATTAAGCTCAATCAACACACTCCCACTTGGTTTGATCCAACCAAACATCTCAACCAACTCTATTTCAACCATCATCATCATCACCATCTTAATCATTGTCATCATCAACTTAATCGCCCAAACAAACCCTAATATCGGTGCTACAGTAGCACTACAATAAAACAGAGAATTCATTCTTCATTCCATGCAAAATCCCACTCTAATACAATGGATTTTTCACACAAAATCATGTTATAACAATAAGCCTTCATCCTTTCCATCAACCCTTCTTCCAATCCATCATCTTCTTCTTCATTAACCAACCACACATACATACATGCATCCAAACACACACAACCAAATCAACCATTAAAATCCTTACAAAACAAGGTCATCCCATAGTTACCAGATTCGTTAATCCCCCCCACTGATCTTTGATCTAGATCGCTCGTACCCAATCAGAGTTCGTTTTCGTTCTGAATCAGTTGGGTACGCGATCTGAGTCGATGATAAGGGTGTATCAAAATTATTTAAGTTTAATAAAAATCTATCTAACAGATTTTTTTTTTAAAAAATAGTTATAGATAACATTACAATTTATTAGTTTTTAAAAGTTGCCATAGATAGAATCGCTATCTATTTTTAAATAGTGTATATTTTTTAAACTCGATGCATTATCGATGAAAGAGCATCTAACCAACTACTAAAGTTAATATCACATCGGAAATAAAACAAATCATTAAATTACTTTACCTTAACCGAAATTACATTAATTAGACAAATGGTTGCTATAACCTAGGCTGAATTAATAAGAATTCTAAAAGATAAAAGAAACTCTTTTTAAGTAATGTCTCCAAAATCAAACCAACATCCCAAAGTTTATCTCCAAGTCTCCAACCAACATTTCAGCTGGTTCATCGTAGGTTTTCTCTTAGTCTCAATTCTCAATATTTTTTATTCATTTTTCTAGTCATCTAAGTCTCAATTTTTTTCCTTTTGTAATAAGGTTTTTCAAGTTATTAAACATGGTGTTTGGCAAAAGGAAACATGGGTTTTTGCAAGAATCACAAGATTCACAACACTATCAGGCGACTAATGTGCAAGAAGATTCATGTGATGAGATTGAAGAAGTTGATGTTACTTCAACAATATCACAACGGGAAAAGACTCAAACATCTTCAACAGCAAATTCAAAACAAAAGCCACTACTCAATGAGGTCTCTATCACAAGCGCAACTGTAGCACAAGGAAAAAGTTCAAGAGGTTCAAAACGTTGGACTTGTAAACATTGCAAACAAGTCTTCACTAGTTCATACACTAGAATTCATGCTCACTTCTTTGGTCCAAAGCCTGGGAAAAGATGTGAAATCCAACGCTGTCCAATTATGCTAAAAGATAGAAAAGAGATGGAAAAATTACGAAAAAGAGTCCAAGAAGCAGAGAAAGGAGGGGTGTCATCTTCTTTAAAAAGTTCCACCATCACCAAAAGATTCAGCCAAGTACCTATAATGAAACCTATTGGAGATGCTTTTGGTATTATGGAGAGAAATGATGTTGACTTGAAAGTGATAAGAGGGCTAACAGCTAATGGAATCCCATTCAATGTTTTGAGAAATCCCTCGCTTAATGAGATGGTGACGGCAATCAATAAGGGTCCAAAAGGTTATAAAGCTCCTTCATTTGAAAAAGCAAGAACTACTTTACTTGATGAATGCAAAAGAAGTGTTGAAAAGGACTTAATACCAATCAAAGACACTTGGTACACTCAAGGGGTTTCAATTGTCACTGGATGGGTGGACAAATGTTAAGAACATGCCGTTAATCAATGTCATTGCGACAAACAGATCGTGGAGCGATGTTCATGTATGCTGAAGACTTCTCAGAATTGAAAAACAGAGGGCTGCCATTGCGTAATTTTTTTGCTAAAGGCTCATTGAAGAAATTGGTGCATCAAATGTTCTACAAATTGTAACTGACAATGCGCAAATTGCAAGCTTGCTGGGAAGGAAATAGAAAAGGTACACAAGCATATTTTTTGGACTCCTTGTGTTGTGCATACTCTAAATTTGATATTCAAAGATTTTGCTAGAAGTTATGAGTGGTTGAGTAGCACATATAAAAGGGGGAAAAATATTGTGAAGTATATACTCAACCACACAAATGCTTTAGCAATGTTTAGAGCTCATTCAAATCTGGAGTTGTTAAAAGTGGCTAAAACCATATTTGCTTCTCATTATATTCTGTTGAAACGATTACTTGATTGTAGAGAAGCTCTTGCCATGATCATTATTCTTAAGACATGGAAAGAATGGGTAAAACAGGGGGATGAGAATAATAGAAAGGTGGGGGCTTTAGTAACTAAGACAATAGCCAGTGAAGAGTTTTGGGATGAAGTTGAAAATGTAATTAAGATTACCAAGCCCATTTATTTGTTAGTCAAATTTCTGTTGATGGAGAAAGGTGCCAAAATGGGGGGTGATTTATGAAAGGATGGACAACATGTTGGGAGAGCTAAGAGATATAATGAGCTGCAACAAGTATAGTGCACATTATCCTACAATGGAGGAAATTATAATAACTAGGTGGGAGAAAATGAACATTCCCATGCATTGCCTTGGGTTTGCACTAACTCCACGATTTTATGACCCTCATTATCTTGCTATACCAGCTCCTGGAGGGACTACAAGGAAGGCTCCAAACTTGGACAGGGAGGTTATCATGGGTGTTCTAAAAGCCTTTGAAAAAATTGCAGAAAATGATGAAGAAATGAAGCTTTTGCGTGAACAGTTTGCAATTTTTCACATGAGAAAGGGTGTTTATGCAATGGCAACAGCTCAAACTGATGCATTTTCAATGGATTCAATTGATTGGTGGTCAACATATGGGTCAGAAACTCCAGAGCTAGCAGAGGTGGCAAAGAAGATTTTTATCCCAACCAATCGAGTAGCTCTTCAAACTGAAAGAAATTGGAGTACTTACTCTTATATTCACAATGTCAAGAGAAACAAAGCTGAATTGTACAAAGGCTGATAAGCTTTGTCTTTATCCACTCAAATATTCGCTCTACAAGCACGCTTTTAGTGAAAGCTACAAACATGGGCCTTATAGGAAGTGGGATATCAATCCGGATAATACAAATTTGGAAAGATTCTACCATGAAACTTGTTGACATGACATGGAGCTCATTGGAGGAAGATGGTTTTGAATTTGCCAAGACTAATGTTGTTGATGAATGATAATCTATTTAGTTACTTAATAACTTTAATGTTTCCGCTTTTTTTATATGTTATGTAGCCAAACATTTACATTTTTGGATCTATTTGGTATCTAAGAACATCTTTTCTTTTGAATTAGCATTAAAGTTTTTATAATGTTGTATGTATTTTTATATAACCGACTCGGATGAAATTTTTGAATCGTGATCTTGACTCGAACTAATCGTACCAACTAAGCCTACCCCCCCACCGTATCGGATACAATACAAGTATCATTTCTCGTATGCATGCTGCCTCACGACTCAGGCGCACGCTGCTTCTGTAACTATGGGTCATCCCTCCGGCGAGCTCCCTCCGACCGTCTCCAAGCCTCTTTATTCATTTTTTTTTCTAATCTCATCTCTTCCACTTTCTTCTTTTTTTTCTCACTCGGGATACTGTAGTAGCAAATGAAGAGGAAGAAGAAAAGCCACACAAAAGCCAGAACTTTCCAACCTTATCTTTGAACTTTAATGTCCGCCGAAATTCATTTTCAGCCCCTGAAAATAAAATTCCTTACAAAAAGATCACTGAAAAGTCATCAATGGTCTCTGAATCATGAAATAATATTTTCAAAAGGTCCTTTTAAACTATCCAACGGTCCCTGGATTATAACACAGTATTTCCAAAAGGTCCCTGCAGCCTTACCTTCCAGTCCTTGGTTTCCGGAAACACTTAAGATCAAACCCTTTTTAATTACTTGTGAACCCAACTCTTTTATAAACTTTGACACTTAGGTCCTTGAGCTACCCACTAAGGTTTTTCAACAAAACTGATCTGCAGGAAAATCTTATTGCAACTGTAGTAATACCCTGAATAAAATTTCTTACAGGTATCCAAAAGTTCAGGGTATTACAGATTGTGGTTGAGGTAAATCATTCTCCTCAAGGGATAAAGAGTGTTTATTCAAAAGATCTTCAAGAGCAACTAATATATAGTTTTTTAAGTACTCATATGAAATGTTATAATTAGGCATATGAAATGTCTGTCAAAGTCTATAGTGTATATCTTCTTATATTAGTTGCCGATGTTTATTGAATAGTGTTTTCTTGTCTCCTACATCGCAAAATAAGATTATCGTTACAAAAAGTTGTCTTAGTTATCACCAATGGCCCAATGAGCAGCTTGTATCAAGGTATTTGACCCTGAGTCATCTCCTAATATACCAAGGGTAAAGCAAGCTTCTTTGTATGCTGCATTTACAATGTCATTAATTGTTTGGAGATCCTTATAACTTCTTGCGCCTTTGATTTCATTAAGCAATAAGCACAAGTAATATAGCTCTCCTACAGCAGGATGTACATAGATTATTCTTCCAATTGATCTGCCATTCATTATGTAATTCCATTTTGTTTCCTCTTTTTTGTACAATGTGAATTTAGTTGGGAAATCCGTATACAAAAGTGTTTTTCCTCTTTCATCTATTTTATTTGTAGCCATTCATTTTGTGAACATTGTTGTTTAAATACCTGTGATTGAGATTATGTTGGGAATAAATTGCTTGTCACCAAAATAGCTATTATGTTCTTCTAACAAGTGAATTAGTAATCTTTAGACAAATGTCTCTCTATGATGGATTGGAAATTCAAATAGTTTCCAACAACTTTCATATGCTAATAAATAACGACAATCCAAATAATTTTATATCTCATCTATTTTGGTTGATGATATTGATGCTTCAAACATAGCTCTTGCTCTGTCTGGACCTTTACTGATATATTTGAATAGATATTTGACTGTTCTTGTCAAGTTACAAATTTCCACATTGATATGTGCTTGATAGCGTACAAACAAATCAACATTATGAGTAACGACAAATCGATTATCTAATTTAATGTCATTTTGTGATGTGGTTTCTAGTGAATCCATCCTCATCAATTATTGTTAAATTGCGAAATGGCTTTGTGTAGAATTTTTTATATCTTCCATTTTCTATACATGGTGCTTGTGAATTTTCTAATCCACATGGACCATGTATCATAAATGAATTTACAACATCATAACTAATAGGATGAGATTCTTTACGAGGGAGTTCAACAGAAACTATATTATCAATTTCTGATGTCGTCATAACACCATTTTCTTTTTCCAACCATAATAAGATATGGACATGTAGCAAACCTCGTTTTTGGAATTCGACTATATAAACAACTATAAAAAGAAGAAGAACAAATATAATTAAGTTCGTAATCAACCAAACTAATTTTTTTTCAAAAATTAGTACTCTACATAATTTACATGCTTTTACAGGTACAAAGTGATGGTTTTTCATCATATCATCTATCAAATGATGTAGTTTTATCTGGAAAACCCTTGAGGCTATGTTAGGTCTATCTTTAGGGCATTAGCCTATAATAGCACTTAATGCATATGTTATTTTTGACCATCGAGGATTGAAAGTGAATGTAATAAATATTTTAGGGTAGCCAAAAAATTTGCAAATAGCCATTGCGTCTTAATATTTCTCAAACATATACCTAGGGCTTAGTGTAAAACTAGCAAGTAAAATAATTCGCCTCCCAATTACTAGTGTATTGCAGATCTTCTTGACTTGTTGCATCTCTAACAGTCTTGCACATTGCAGTCCTCAATGATGTTTGGTGCTCTCTTATATATTTTAATCTTGTGTCTTCAATTAAAGCATAACAATCAATTATATTTGGAAAAGTTGACCTCCTCTAAGCAAGGTATTATTCTCAATATTTCTTTGTTGAATCAAGTAAGCATAATATTCTCTCAGAGTTAAACACTCCCTTCCTAATTTACTTCGTATTAGAGATTCTTCATAAGGTATATTTAGATGAAACCAATCTTCTCCTTAAAGAAATTGTAACGGATATAGGTCACCAATTCTTTTTAAAACTTTTTGTTTGTGTTCCCTTATAATATCCCTCCCATGGTTATTAATACCAATATCATCGATAATTAGAGTAACCATTTCTGGAACTACTAAAGCAGAATAATTACAGTCTTTATTATTACAATTTGCAAGAAGCTTTATCCTAATTAGCAATTTTTTAAATTGCATGTGAACTTTTGTTGCACTCCAGAAGACTTTGACAATCTCATTGTTCTCATCTAACATATTCCTTAATCTGCATATTATCATTGTCCAATCCTTAAACACCATCTTCAAATCGAAAAGCATGACATTCTATAATCTAATTCAGCATCCGATTCAATCATGTATAGTTGTGCAAATTTAGCTTTTTGCCCAGCAGTTGGAAACGGAAACCCCATTCTATGATAATTTTGTCCTGATAAATTGAATACATAAGGCCTAGGGTTTTGATTGACACTATTATCAACAATACCACCAAGTGAAGTAAATTGAAAAAGTGAGTTGTATATTTTATTCTGCTCTTTGAATTTTGAATTTCTTACTCCACCATTACCATCGAATATTCGTCTTAAAAAAGATGGTGTTGGTTTTTGTGATGGAAGACAAATAAGCCCTTGCTTGGAACACATATTAAATTTAAAAGTTGGATGCATTGAAAAATAGACATTTAAAAGTTAACCCACAAAAGTATGAAGGTTGAAATATCGTTCTTGTTACAAACATCAAGAGAAGAACAATCCATACAATCGTATTTGTGAAAAAATTGTAATTGCCAATTTGAGAAAGTTAAGGATGCTTAAATTGTAGATGTGGCTATTTCAGAAATAACTATAATAGAAATATGGGAAATAACTAAAGAAATAATCATAAAAATGTCCCTGTACTTTTCTCTTTCTTCCCTTTTAGTCCCTGTACTCCAGATTCCTCAAAATGAGTCCTTGCACTTTTGAAAACAGGTATATTAGTTCCAAATGGCTACTGGCGTCAAATTTGCCGTTTGAAGTTGCTGATGTGGCTGAATAAAAAACTAATAAACAATGATAAAAAAACCTTAACCTTAATGGGTTTACATCCGCCATCCCGGATCCAAAAACTTAACCCTATTAAATCCCTAATGGCCCACTTTTCCCTTGTCATCCCATTCGATCAACTTCCTATCGCCCTAAAGACCCCATAGTTTTAGTTATCCTTTTCTCCCATCACCGTGGCCACCATTGGCTCCAATCAATTGGTTCGTTTCACCGGCGTTTCATTGCTGGCTTTTGTTTGCAAAAAGCAAATAGGAATTGTGCCCCCTTCCCCCTCCTCCTCCCCAGTCAATTTTTCAGGTGAGAGTTGGGTTTTTTTTTTCATTAATCATAGTCAATGGAAAACATCATTTTGATGAGAACAGTTTATTAGTTATTATTTCGTTGATGGGAATAGAAAACTGCAAATGTTGTTACAATTTTCTTGTAATGCCTAAGTTGTGAGGTTTTTTGGATGTTGTTTGTCATGCTGGATTTATTTAAGTGGAAGAGTTTAATTCTTTTTGTGGTCAATGGAATTTTAAGAGCTTTCTTTGAATTTTTCTCTAATTCATGGATCCTGAATTGATATTTTTTTTTGGTGCTCATTGTTAATGTTCCCTATTACTGTCATTGAAGTAGACCATTTAAATTGTTACTTAATGTCATTTGAGAGCAACCAACCATTTGAATTTTTGGTCAAAGTTTATGGGTGTGTCTGTTCAATAAGACTTGTTTTTAGTAAGTTTATGGGTGTGCATGTTCTTCAGTAATGAATGGTCTTGAGCATTCAAACCATGGCATTCATCCAGAGGGTTAATATCGAGGCCACGATTGGAGCCATGTCTTCACTGTCAAAAAGAATGTAGGCTTATGGTTGTATTTTGTATGGTGATGGTTGCTCCGGCCGAGAGGCAACGGTGGAAATGACCTCAATGAAGAAGAAGGTGGGCCCTTAGCGATTTAATAGGGTTAAGTTTTTGGATCCGGGTTGGCGGATGTAAACCCGTTAAGGTTAAGGTTTTTTATCATTGTTTATTAGTTTTTTATTACAGAGAAATCTGCATCAGCAACTTCAAAAGGCAAATTTGACGTCGGTAGCCATTTGGACCTAATATACTTGTTTTCAAAAGTGCAGGGACTCATTTTGAGGAATATTTAGTACAGGGACCAAAAGGGATGAGAGAGAAAAGTACAGGGACCATTTTTATGATTAAACCCTTTTATACCAATTGTTCAAAACAACACCAAAATCATTTGTATTAATATGACTGAGCGATAGATCAATTTCATGATTAGCAGAAACATCTTCATTGTTGGCCATTAGTAGATCAGATTCCAAGAGTCCAAACACATATTTTGATCTACTTGTTGAAGCATCGACGTTAGAACATAACTCATTTATATTAGAAAATGGATTTTTGTTGAAATGGGTTTTAAAATCACCATCAAGTTCACATGAGTCTAATTGTAGTGTAGACTCAACATCAACTTCACCATTAGCGTCAATATAACAATGCTATCAAAGATGTCCGATCATTGGTTATTAGCATCTCCAAGTATACTATTAATTCCGTTATTATTTCAACTATGCATTATCTTAGCATTTATAATATTCAGTCGTCTTATGTTGCTACATGCAACCTCTGATTTACTTACCATAGGTAACAAATCAGTCTTTTTAATATCACGGGTCTTAGTCATTTTTTGAATTTTGCCCGAATTTTTTGTAACATAACTAGAGTAAGATGATCAACAAGAAATAAATTAAAAAACTGTAGTAAGATACTAACTTCACACAATATAAATATCATATAAGTATAAAATAATATAAGAAAATTCTTACCTCAAAAGAAGTTTGCAAAAATTCAAATCAGCTTACCACTTCTAGTCAAGCTTTTGGATCTATATAACATGAATGTATTTAGAAACAAATCATCAAATTTGCAATGTAAACATAATAGCGTAATTTGATCAAATTATTCTTCTTTCAAATCAACTTAACAAATTAGGCCGCCTTGGTATTACAACATCATAATTTGGAATTATTAATGTATAACTTGAAGTATATGATATATGATAAATGATATTAATTTTTTTGTATATTTAAAATAGTTATTTTTAAAAATATTGATTTAATAAGTTTGATGCGAAATTTATCATTATTAAATTTATAAGTTGAATTTATCATTAAAAAAATAATCTATTTGTATTTTAAAACTAAATGGTTATATATATATATATATATATTATAATTATTTAATATTTAACGTTATGATATTTTGTATATTTTAAATAGTTATTTTTAAAAAAAATATATTAATTTAATAAGTTTGATACGATATTTATCATTATTAAATTTATAAGTTAAATTTATCATTAAAAAATAATCTATTTGTATTTTAAAACTAAATAGTTGTATATATATTATATTATATTATATTATAATTATTTAATATTTAATGTTATGATAGTTTTTTATATATGTTTTGGAGGAAAAATTTTTAAAAAGAACTTGACATGTAGCACTTCAATTATATATGTAATATAATTTGTTTTCGATTAAAACATTGAATAAGGTAACATTTTAATGAATTTAAATTTATTTTAATATGCTTATATGATTAATTAACATATATAACAATAAATGGAGAAGAAATACAAATACAAAACCTTTGATTACATATTTAATATAATTAGTCTAGTATTGAAACATTAAACATATAACATTTCAGATTGTTCTGCTTCATTCAATCTCATCTCGACCTTGAGATCTTCAAACTCATTAGTAACCATAGCAAGGCTTTCTGATAATATTTTGTTAGCATCTTTTAGATCTTCTAACTCATATTTAACGTCATATAGTTCATTCTCATTCACATCTTTAATAATAATATTATAAACATTTTTAAGATGTTTTATAGCACGTAAGACAGCATTATTTTCAGCTATTTTTTTGGTATATGCTTCAAGTCCATGTTGTTCATGAATTTCACAATTATCTTTCAAATATGATTTTAGCTAAAAATCATGGTTTATGATGTGGATCATGTTTTTCACATTCATAAATTGCAGACAGTAATCTTAATTTTTCCAAAAGTTCCTTAAGTATCACCTTAAATAGTAACAACATGGCCGACATCTTCCGTTTCTTTCACCTATTGTGATTTATTAAAGACATATAATAGTTTCAATCAATAAATTGACTTAAAAAACAAAAATATATTTAAAAAAATACATTAATATATTTTATTTATATATAAAAAAATAATTTATTTTATCATCATCTCCCTTTAACCGGTTATATATCTTATATTTCTTAAATATTAATTTATATATTATATTATAAGGAAAATGTTATTTTGCTTTTAAATATCTTTAACAGTAATATTATACTTTTAAAATATTCCCACAAACACACAAATTTAATGTTATGATATTATTTTAAATAGTTATTTTTTAAATATTAATTTAATAAATTTAATTTGATACGATATTTATCATTATTAAATTTATAAGTTGAATTTATCATTAAAAAATAATATATTGTATTTTAAAAATAGTTATATATATATATATATTATAATTATTTAATATTTAATGTTATGATAGTGTTTTATATATGTTTTTGGTGCAAAAAAATTTTTAATAAGAAATTGACATGTGGCATTTTAATTATATATTTAATATAATTTGTTTTCATTAAAACATTGAATAACATAACATTTTAATGAATTTAAATTTATTTTAATATTATTATATGATTTATTAGCATATAGTACAATATTAACATATCTAATAATAATAACATATACAATAATGCTATCCAATGTTGTATGCATTATAAAAAAATATATTTTTAAAATTAAAAAAAATATTTTTTTACACCATTTCCTATCTTTGTTTCAAATGTGCCCAAGTGTTAAATTATGTAAATTAAAAAAATAAAACAAACCAAAATTTTAGGTGAAAATAAACAGGGTGTCCCAACATGATCCTATTTAGTCATTATTGTTGACTTCATTTGATCATCCCTTCTTTAAAATAACAAATTGCATAATGAAATGAATATTTTTAAAATCAAGAACTTTATTTACTAACATTATCAAATAAAAAAAAAATAGTAAGTATAAAATTTACCTAATTTCCTAAATGAGGGATAGCTTCAATCAGGCAAGCTTAAGACAAAATCTTAATTTTGGTGTAAAATGTTTATAAATCAAATCCAAAAGTTATCGCATTGTTATAATATAATGGCATCCTTTTATAGGAAATGAAGGATCATTTTTTTTTATTTTGTTTCTTGTATAAGACTGTGAAAAGTAAAAAAAAACAAATCATTGAAAATCTGTGTTACACATTGTGAAAGTCAAGATTGCTCTGCACCTACTTTGCAAAATTAAGATTGCACTGCACTTACTTTGTAACAAATTATATACAATTTCACATAAAGTCAACAATTGTGACTCATGCTTCCATTCAAGTGGATCCCATTAAACAAACATAAAACAATTAAACATCCATCAATCAGGGAATTAATCAATAAATCCAAGGGTTTTGGTAATGATGCCTGTAAAGCTGGCAGCATCACATCAAAGCTTTAGAAAATGTTTTTTTTACTCACATGTCCAACAACTATAACAACACATGGAATGGTGCATATTTATTCAAAAATGGGGATATGCAAATAAGAATTCAATTAAAAAAAACAACCCCAATAATTGCAATTTGATCAGGGGAAGAAGCTAAGGAAATTTAGATTCTGCTTCATCGTAGTTTCGACTCTTCCACTTTAGCTTTGATCACATCATAATATTTTCATTAACTCATTTGAATTTAATAATATTTGTAGGGGGGTTCACTGTCAAACTTCTTCTTATTGATTTCCTCACTGATAAACTTCATATAACCACCACCACACTTAAATTTTTGCTCATTCTTAATTGAGAATTGGAAAACTAATGTCTTGTCCTTATTATTGAACTATGGTAACTCTACCGAAATGGCATAGAACCAATAATCCTCGGTAGTTTGCATACCTGTAGTTGAAAATCATAATCAAGACATCAAGGATGTGTACCTTTGTCCTCATAATCTCTACTCCATTTGAAGGAAGTATGATTCCATTCCCCGACCCTGTGGTCTTGCTTCCTTCAATCCGATACTACCCACTGATCCTCCCATCCATCTAAGAAACACATAATTTACCAAAAGAGAGAGAGAGAGAGAGAGAGAGTAAAATATCAATGCCATATCTCCAGACCTCAAAGATGCATATGTTCAGAAGAAAAATTTTTTAAAAACATATATATATATATATATATATATACAAAAGACATCAAATTGATACTAAGCCTTTAGTTCCAACTAATAACTTGTAATCTATCTCAAACTCAAACAACTAATAAATAAACAAGAAAGTCAACAATCTGAATACACTATCACCCAATTAGTATTCTCATTCTTTTCCAAAAGAAATTGAATATGTTTCCAATTCCAATCATTTATAAGAACAACCTCCAAAATCTCTTTCTCTTGATAGTAAAGGTTATAAACAAACCTGAACTACACCGTTCTTTGAATAATAATACAGAGATATCATGACAAATTCTAAGAAAGGAAATTAATTAGAACTTTAAAATGGAAACATAATTGAAATACATAGATAATCAAACAAAAAATGATCAAAAAATAGGAACAAAGAAAATTTAATAACAAAGAAACTTGAAAAGATTGTTCCTTTGGTATTCCTCTTCAAAAATAAAACCATCAAAAACTACATATTTCCCATCTTTTTAAAGAGAACCCATCAAATCCAAGCACTCATCAAACCCTTAAGTCTTACCATCAAAATGCTCCTCAAAGAAGATCTCACCAGAGGATGCAAAGAAGAAGTAAATGGCGAAGAAGATGAAAGAGAAAACCTCAGCTTTTCTCCATGCCATTGCTACAGAGAAGAGAGAACCTCAGCCCTCTCTCCCTCCAATGAAAGATTAATGGCTTCCGCCCCCCCCCACACCCCCAATCACTCATCGATCCAATTCTTGGATTTGGATTTAAGGTCAGGGTTATTGGCGGGTTTAAAAGGAGTAGGCTCCCCCCTCTCCACAAAATCACTCATCAATCCAAGAATTGGATTTGGGTTGAAGGTCATGGTCATGGGCGGGGGTGAAAGGAATGGGCTTTGGAGGGATATTCATCCCACTGTGTGTTGGCTCCCCCGACATCCTTGTAGATGAAGTGGTAGTCTGTCGTTGCCGAGCTCTAGAGCTCGAGAACTAGAGATCACGAGGTTTCCTTCAAAAAAATGTTAGGGTTTAGGGTAACATCAGAGAGAGGATGGAAATAAGGTCAAAAGTGATGTTAAGGTCTGTGATTTGGGGATTTAGGGTTAATGTTCCGGCGAGAGGGAGAAGTAGAAGGAAAGGCGAAAGTGAGAGAGAAGGAGAGGGAAAGGCGGAAGTGATAAGGACATGAACCAATGGCAGATGGACAAATGGCATGTTAAAAAGAAAACTAAAAGGAGGATATATTTGGGGGATAACTTTAAGAGTAAATGTATATGTGATCAAAGACTATTGTAAGAGCATAATAATAAAGGGTAACTTCAATTGTTATAATTTCCTAGAGTTTGATGTTCATGCCACCTCATCAACCCATTAAATTATCTTCTATAATAATTATACTATAATATGGGACCCACAATCATTTCATTCATCTTTTTAATTATTTATATTTATATATTTCATTAAAACATATTTATTTAATAAAATCTTGGGGAAATTGAGAATCAAGAAATAAATTTGTTTCTGTTGTATTCTATTGATCGGCACGAGAACTTTTATCCAAATTTTTGAGGTCGTTTGAAGGAATCTGAAAGCAACTTGTTTTTGCGTTGCCTTGTTGACTTGCCATACTTGGATGGAAAAATTGGGTCCCGAAAACATAACATAACTATATGAAAACTTGGTTAATTTTGGACATTTGGATAAAAGTGGGAAAAGTTTTGTGAGTTAGGATAATTTTAAAATTTTAAGGATATTGATAATTTGCATATTTGGTAGAAAGAAAAAATATGCAAAATTTTGGAAATTAGTTGATAAATTCCTAGCTTGAGAAGATGGAGGAGTATTTTTATCCAGAATAGACTAGAGAATTTAAAGATGAGGAAGTGGAGAAGAATGTAGGTTATGTTTTAAAATGTGGGTGTATATTTAGATAAAAAGTTTTAAAATTTAAAAAAATCTAACCAATGGATGAGCATCGGTTAACCTTTGATTTTTTTAAAAAAACAAAATCTTTATTCAAGAAGGGGCTCCCATTACATTTGATTTTTTTTTCTTTTTAAATAATTTTTAAAAATGAACACCAATTGCGCTTAGTGGCCGCCAACCTCTTCAAATGGTTTAGCTAGGTATTGAACGCTCAATGATCACATGAAACAATGCCATTAAAGTTGCTCTAAGGCAATATTTGATTCTCTCAACGAGTGGTTTCTACATAAATGTGTGTGTTGTTGTTTGTCCGTATTATTAAAAAAAAATTACCAAAGAAGTGCTTTAATTTTATATAAAATTCGGTGTAAATTTTTCATAGAGATTAAAAACTTTAGATTTTTTTTTTTTGGGAAAGAGGAGCGGGGCGAACCCACTAGAGACCCAGGGACGTGCACAAGCCTCGGTGGAACAAGTGGGGACGGGGCCGCGCTCACGTGGGCGCTGAAACCACCCGTACACAACCACTATTCACAACTCCCAGAAATGTGCCCTCAGCCGAGAATCGAACTCTCACCACTCGGTGAGAGCTCTATCGGTGACCCGTGTACCAATAGACCCCAAGGTCGTTGGCAAAAACTTTAGATTTTACTTCAACATATAGGAACGTTAATATAATAAAAGACACTTTGATGTGGATGTTGTTTTATTTATTTATTTATTTTGGTTCTTGTACCTCATTAAATGTATCATGTATGTATTCAAATGGATATTAAGTTCTATTGTAAGTAAAGATATTTACATAATTTAATGATTTATTATATTAAATTTTCTAACAATCTATGAAAAAAAACTCAATGTAACATATTTATTCAAATTCCAATATAAATAAAAAAACATGAACATGGGTGATGGGAATATGAGAAGCCATTGTTCATAAAATACATATGAAATATAAAATATAGCAACAAAAATAAATTTATAAGAAAATAAATTATCCATAATTTATATTGAATTTTTATTATTTACAAGTTTTTGCTCCCAATATATATATATATATATATAGTCATGAATAGTATTATTACAATCATTAATCTAAGTCTCATGTATTTGAAAGAAGCAAATATTGTTAATTTTTTCACTATTAATATTCTTATCAAAACTTGAGTCTAGGGTTGTAAGTAAGTAAGAGCTTAGTTGGGCTATGCCCAATTCAAGTTCGCTAAGGGTTGAGTTTGAAATTAGTTTGAAAAGTCTTGTGTAAGCTATCAAACTATGTTTGATTTTAATTTCGAAAGCTTGAGCCTGGTCTAATTTAGTTTGAAATTGAATTGAAAAGATTTATTTTTTTGAGAATTCAGATGTCTAACTTTATTTTAAAAAACAAATCATGATTTATAGCTTTATTTAGTTTTAAAAAAATAAATTATATATATTATATATATGACTATGAAAATATTAAATATTATTGAGAAGTGTACATTTATACATTATTTAATATTATTTTATACAGTTATTCGGTGTATATTAGAGTATTCTTATAGAAGATTATACTAAATATGGTGAAAATTGTATTTTCAAGTACCAGGTAATGTTAAAGGATGAGAGAGAATCAAAAGAAGTATTCAAGAGCTAAAACAAGGAAGATGGAGCTTTGTCGGCATCAATAATTGAAAAACAGGCCAGACAACCATTTATCTGGAGAAGAGGCTTACCCACCTTGGAGAAAGGAGATTGGAGCTGTCAAGAAGCACCTTGGCAGAGTTTGTGGAAGTTAAGAGGGAAGTCCTTCGGCAATCTCAAGTGGTGCAACTGGAAATGGGATTTAATGCTTTCAATGATTCTTGTTGCCTCTTGTGAATTGTATGATTATTCTTCCTTGATGGAGAACTAATTTTGTAGGTGTTTCAGATTTGATGGACATTGGTTGTGGATCTTTCATGATTTACTTTGATTATTAATTGCAATCCTTTAATTATGAATTCAATCATGTGTTTTTATTGTCTTGAATGCTATTGAGGTGAAAACCCTAATTTTATGTATGATGTGTTTGTGTGATGAGTCGAAAAGACCCACCTAACATAGGTAAGCTGTGATTAAAGGGATTTATGAGTAAGCCTAGAGATAGGGTACTTTGAAGTCGAGAGTTCTCCTCCCACAATCATTCTAAGTGAATTGGCATGCAATTCCGCACTCTTTGCAATCATAGGGAGTAGATCTAGATCGAGATATCATTTCTATTTTGTATGGGATTAGGGTGATCACTTCGAGATAAGATTTGTCTACAGTTTGAATACTTGTCATTTTTGTTAAGATTTCACAAAGTGTAATGCGATAGTGGGGTTGTCAGTATCAGCACCGTACCATATCAGTTACTATTCATCTTGAGAAAGCGGATAGTATACTTGAGTATTTTTTTCCTCAGTTCAAATAAGATTGCTAGCTTACAACCTTTGTCCTGGATTTATAAAACCCTAGAGGGAGTTTACATATGCCTAAGAACCCCGTTTCTCTTGCTTGCTTAGCCGTATTCATTTCAGTGCTTTTAATTTTTGCATGTTTTTTTGTTTATTTTGTTATCACACCACACAAATTTGAGTAGACTAATTTTCAGATTAAGGATTAGTAGTAGTAGACTCTATTTTATCTGAGAATCGATACCTAGCTTGCTCTTTAACATACTTTATTACAAGATCGACATATACACTTGCGTCCCTTTCAATTATAAAAATAAAAAAATTAAAGAAATCATAATATATTCATATATTTCAAACTCATAAAAATAAGACCAATTCAGCTCGTAATTAATTTCAAACTCTACAACCGAGCTCAATATCTCGCGGAAAGCTTTACCTATGAACTCATGAATGGCTTCATTGATTCATAGCCGCTTTTTTTGAAGTAAAATTCACAGCCAGTTGGATCTCTCAGATTTAGAAACATATTAGGACATATTTATAGTGATTTTGATTATTGTTATTCTCAATTTCTCATCATCCTAAATCTCACATTAAACAACCCATTCTCAATTTCTCATCATCATCATAAATCTCACATTAAACAACCCCCCAACACACACACACACACACACACACACAGCGGCACCACTAATAAATCAATGTTACATTTTGAAAAGGAAATAAGAAAACAAAAATCAAATAGAAGATAAAAGGGACTAGAATTTGGCTCTCAACCACAAGAAGAGCCAATTTCCCCTCATGCATGTCAAGGCCATGAGATCTATAAAATAAAAACAAGAACCTTTAAAAACCCTAATCCTCTCAACGTGCAATGGTGGTGGCCATGAATAGCACACGTCTCTTGCATGCATGAAAATGAAAGAATGTCCACACACTGTCTATACACAATTAATCTATCATCACACTTGATTCATAGCCTCTATTATTATTATTATTATTATTATTATTATTATCAAATGTAGAGTAAGTTGAGTGATTGAGGAGAACAAGACTAGCTCTTGCTTGTTTTCTCTTGGGGAAAAGTAGGCAATGGTCCCTGATAGTGGGACCCCTCAATATCCACCATCTATTTTGCCTTGGAATTTTTTTTTTTTGACAAAGTTGACAAGCGACAAAGCAAAGGACAAGCGGGTACGGAGGTGCACCAGTTACGGTGGCTTGAATGACTTCCTGAGAATAATCCCCGCCATGCAACCCTGGAGGGAGAACGAGAGGTAATCCTCACACAGAACTCCCACAGGGGACCCTAAATATGAATTGTAAGCTGAGAGGTTCGAACTCGAGACCTCTCACTTACAACCATGGGTAGTTACCATTGGGCTAGCCCAAGGTTCCTATTTTGCCTTGGAATTTGCTTAACTTAGATGGTGTTTAACTGTTTATCCGTTATTTTTTCCAATTTTATGTTATCATACAAAATTTAAAGAAATATACTCATATCCATCAAAGTGAAATCAAATTTCAACTGTCTTTTTATGAAAAAAATTTGTTATAAAATAAGATTAAAATGTTTGAAAACAAAAATCCAATTTTATCCCACCAATGTTGTGCTAGGGGATTTTGGTGGTGCATATACTGGTGTGGGGTTAAAAATCAGTGCTCGATGTTTTAACAGTACTTTTTCTATATTGTTGATTGGGCCCCAGTTTTGTAAAGCATTATACATTCATTGTTCATAAGTCCTGAGGTGAGACCCCGTGAGAAGTCCTATTCTCTATCTCGCCAGAGTTACATGACAAAATAATTTATCATTATGGGATTACAATTCATAATATATAATTCTGGGCTTATGTGGAAGGTTTTCATTGCTTCACATATTTGCCCATTCTACATAGTAAATCTCTAGAGATCATTAAATTACTATAACTGGTGCTTCTCCGCATCTATCTATTTGTTTGACGACACTGTGGTCTTGGTAAAAAAAATTCTAATAGAAATTAACACACCGCTTTTTAAAACAACCACATTATTTGTGAATATATTAAAATAAAAAATACATAAGATTTATCAATGTTAGGTTGATATTTTTTGTGTATGAGATGGGAGGTTATGAAAAATAAAATAACATATAAACAAAAGCAATTTTTAAATTCCAAAATTTATTTATAGAATGGTTTCTTAATCTTCAGAACTTTACGAAATCATGCCAAAAATTATTAATAAATGAAATTAAAAAAATGAAGAAAAGTTTATTTATT
>NW_024087184.1:0-18639 GCF_009730915.1 Dioscorea cayenensis subsp. rotundata
ATTTGAACCCTAGGAGTATATACACAATTATATGTATTATTCAGAAGTATGTATGTAATTATATTTTTATTCAAAGTAAGTATGTAATTTTAAAATTATTGAGGGATACACCTGCAAAACTCCCTTCTTTATAAATTAAAATGGAATCGCCAAAACCTCCTGCAACTTGCCCAATCACAAACAAACCCCATAGCTTTGAATACCCAAAAACCCCTTCCTTTTCAACTCCATGATTAAAACCGAAAAGCACGTGAACGGCATTAAACGGAGCGTATTTAAAATTTTATGACGAAACGCCTCATGCGGAAGCTCGCTGCATCGCACTCCATTTCGGCTGCGAGAGGAAGTCGAGTGGGTTTTTCTAGCGCATTACAAAATTTGCTTGTCTTCTCTCAACTCATGACTCAGCTCAACTCGCGCTCCACTTCTTCTCTTCCTAGTCAAGACTCTTCCCTTTCCATCGGCTGCCTCGAAGAAGTCCCGCAAGTGATTCAGGCATTTCATTACTTTGCGCCTAAGGATTCATTACGGTTTTTGTTAACTATTCTCTACGAAGAGACATTTTTCGGTTTTGGTCTTCGTGATTTTGTTTTTGTCGGAAGACATCAGCTCTTTC
Organism: Dioscorea cayenensis subsp. rotundata; assembly: GCF_009730915.1. Classification (NCBI taxonomy): domain Eukaryota; kingdom Viridiplantae; phylum Streptophyta; class Magnoliopsida; order Dioscoreales; family Dioscoreaceae; genus Dioscorea; species Dioscorea cayenensis. The sequence continues at coordinate 617 of NW_024087184.1, forward strand.
GTGGGGATTAATCGGAATGGGGTTTTGTTGAGTCCGCAGGAGATGTCTACGGCTAGGGTTTTTGTTTTTGTTTTTACATTTTCGCTCTATGTATCACGATTGAAATGGTTTTCCGATTGTTGTGCTTTGTGTAATGTTTATAATCTACGTTTACCCTTTCAGTTGATATGGTTGCAGTTGTAAAAATGAGGTCTCCGCTTAAACAATGAGCTTTTTCACCGCTAAGCTAGTTCGCTCTCGCTTAATTATTTGTATCTCGCTTAATAGTATACGCCATCGCTTAAAAATGATATCGGTGTTTAAGAACCGAGTGTTCTACCGCTTAACAAATTACATTTCCGCTTAACAATGTCGTTGCTATTTGCCGCAGGCTTGTGATTACAAGCGGTCAATCTAGTTAACGGGCGATGCTACTTGACACCTGTGAGTGGAGACCGCTGGGGTCAATCGAAAGTTCACATGATCCTCGACATCGGGAGATCATCCGAGGACACCGCTCACAAAGATTCTTGATGAGTTGGAAGTCGTGATACCAAGAGCGGGCCCCTTCTTGACTCTCTCTGCTGCGAGATACGATAACCGCACTAATAAATTCGAGGATCGGGAAAGATAGCGACTTTCAGCCCGAAGATGTGGCAATCGTTTTGGCTGCGCTTGCGATGGGAGGCGATCGTGTTTGCGAAGAAGAAAACACGTACGACTTTTCTAAGAGAGGTATTTATCAAGACGACGAGAGCACGAGACTCCATCGAGAGCACTCTTCAAAGAACTCGCTGGACGAGGAGGGAGAAGAGGAGAATTTTTACCAAACCATCGATGGTGTACTCTCCCGGTACAATCCTCTTCCCAAAATACCTCCGCTCGGTTCCCTAACTAGATCGCTGATTATGTCGATGATCTACTCGAATGGGGCGCACGCATGGGCGCAGCGACGCACGAGTGGCTTATGGAGGACATACTACCATGCCGCTACCCGAGTGCAATCTAGATGCGCTGGGAAGAAGACCAACACCGGTATGTTAAGGGTCGCCTGCAGTAGCGCTTAACATCCGGTTTTATGAAATGACCGGAACCGAAAGAAAGTCCGCTTCTGCAAGATCCCAAGGATGTCTGCTACGGTGAAAATACTCAGGAAGCAAGCGACGTATAGAGACTGAGTTTGTCAGTGTGAGTTGCGAATCAATCCAATCATCCAAAGATTTCACACTCCCTCGCTGAAAATAGGGATAATCTCAGCGAGGGGTCGAGCTCCCTGCTCAAGGCTGCTCCAACAAACCGACTCGAAGGAAAAGAGGTAATAATTCAAAAATATTTTTGCTTTAACTAGGACGTTAACGCTTTAACCATATCATTTACTCGCTTAACTTTTATTCATCTATCGCTTTAACATTATAACTTACAGCTTTAACTTTTGTTTCAACTACCGCTTAAACTTTTTAGTTTAATGTTTAATTTGTTTGTTCATTGCTTAACACAATAGGTTATAACGCTTTAAATATACGGTAGTTACATGTGTAAATATAGTTTTTAATTGTTTAAACTAAATAATTTCGCTAAGATTGTTCGCTTTACACATGCTAGTTTCCGAAAGTCGGGTTCCCCAGCGAATCGTCGATGAAGTATTTGTTCTAGGGCCAACCGGTCGGTCGGATGCTATCGCTCCCGGGAACCGCTTGCTCAAAGGCAAGATGAGAGGGCAACCTCTTCCTGCGCGTACCGGACGCCTGCTCTCCCCGCCTGTGCCAAAACGCATCTGCCGAGGCCGGAGAAGCCCTCCCCACCCCGCCCACCGCGTGTCCCCCACACGTGTCGCCCACCCCTGAACGTGGCGCGCTCGCCGCACTAGGCGAGGATGTCACTGCAACTCTCATGCGAGGCTCTGCCCGGATTTTTGACTGATCGAGTTCCCTGCATTGCCGCTCGGGTGGAGGTATCGAAGGCCGGTCACGATCACAATCGATCGCGCCTTCCCTTCAAACAAAACGAAGCACCCGGACGGATACGCCGGCCGGAGTTTGACGACGAGGACATCATCGGGGTGGCCCTTCAAAGACGGCCTCATTCAAGAAGCTTGCAAAAAGAGGAAAACAATAATGCCTCCGGGCTCTCACCCGCGCGTGTACCGACGATGAAATAATAGCGAGCACCATCGCGGCAGCAGCGACCTACCTCGGCACCGATGTTGTTAACGCTGATGACATGCCCATCACGGTGGAGGAGATCGAAGATGGCGCCGAGTTTGCCGCTGTGGAAAAAGATCGTCGACTCGTTGTTGACTGCACATCATGCATCACGGTGGAACCCGGCGCTCGACAGTTGCGGCATCAAAGATGGACACAATCCATGAAGAAGAACAACCGCATAACGCTGTGTCTCCCATTGATGCTGCGCCGCGTGGAACTCCCACTTGCTGAGAAGGTCGTTGAGTCTATCCTCAACGGAGTGGAATTCACGTGTGGAACCAACGGTCGACCGCGGCCGCATCGAAGGCGCACACAATCCCACAAGAACAAGAAGTACGTAAGGAAGTGTCTCCCGCTGATGCCGCTGGCAGTGTCCCCATTAAAGGAAGCCAATAAAAAGTAGAAGAACTTCGAAAGTCTTCATTCAAGAAAAAAATACGCTGCCAATCGCGCCTCAATAAGTACGAGCAGGAGTTGATAAGGATCTTCCTCAACTGCCCTATGGACAAGTAAGTTTGAAGTTTTTATCGATATTGTTTAAACTGCTTTTTAGTTACCATTTAAGTAGGAGCGTTAACGCTTAAAATTTACGTATAACATTTAACTTATAAGTGATACCCTTTTAAATATTACCGCTACCGCTTTAAAACATTCAATATAGAATTTAAAGTTTATACTTTAACGCTTAATTTTATACTTACAACATTGTTTACATGTCTTTGTTCCGCTCAACCACGAAAGACCGTCAGGGTGGAAGAATGACTCGCACGACCACACGGGCCAATCTATTCGACCTGCCGAGGGGAAGGAGATGGTCGCAGCACGATGTGATGGACGCATTCAGTATGTATCTTGCGTAAAAGACGCACGAGCGAGTGCCATATCGCTATAAGAGGCGCCGCCTCCATCACACGGCCACTCGGGCCTTGTTCATGTCAAAGCGAGGCGACGACGCACATGAATCCACGATGGCTATGATCGAGATGCTGCAGCGCAACTTGCATGAAGTGGACATCAGTCATCCTCCCGATAATTATGAGTGGCCACTTCCATGTCGTCGCGTCCTTGACAATGAAAAACAAGAATACAGGGCATTATTCTTCATGCCAAAAGCGAAGAATATGATAAAAAGCGCTAGAAATGGTAAGTGCTTTAATAATTTGTGTTTTGTGTAATATTATTCGTAAATAATCGGCATTCTAATATGAACTCAGTATATCCTCGACTACGGAACCTATTCGACCTCTGTATCGACACTGGAGTTGAGGCGAGTCGGCGATCGCAGTACCCGCTTGTTCACGACACTGAAGCCCCACGACAAAAAAAAGGAAGTGTCGACTGCAGCGTCTATGTCATGCGGTTTATCGAGCAGTTACTCGCCGATGAGAAGCTACGGCACTGCAGACCGACGTCCCCTTATCTGCGATTAAGGTATGTTTCCCGCATACTTAGGGAGGGAGGGCGACCGCATCACGCCAGAGGGAGTCTTCGTAAGCGGGTTCTTAGTCATTCTTTCTATATTTGTATACACGATTCTTTCTTTAATAATCCGGATTCATTGTTTAACATACACTTTCAGTGTTTAAGTATATAGTTCATTGTGTAAATATCAATGTAATTGTTTAAACTCCGTTTTACTGTGTAAAACGAACCGTAGGGGAGGTACGCAAGCGGGGTCATAGTCATCAGTATAGGTGTAATAGTTTCAAATGTAAACCAGTTTAAATTCAATTCATTTTTCCGAAGAACATGACAAATTTTCAGAAATGTATATGTATCTAAATTCAATTAAATTCATTCTGCTTCGCTTTTTGAGGTTCTCGTTTTTGTTGATGATATTAGTAGTCAGTGGTACATTATCGGGTAGGGTTCTGCTTTCATTTTTCATTTTTCATTATCGGCTAATATCAACATTCATTTTAATCAGATAATGATAACTTTTGCCCTTTAACTTTCGCTTTCTCCGTTTAAGTTTAGGTTTCTCTGCTTTAAATTTAATATTTTCTCGCTTAAAAATATCCTTATTATTTAATAATATCAATGTAATTACAACAAAAATATACTTAATATTTTCTCGCTTTAAAAATATCCTTATTACTTAATAATCTCTTATAGAGTGTAATGTAATGTTCGATTTTTTTATGCGCGACGGAGTTTGGAAACGCTGGGGAACCGGGAAAGCGTATTAATTACGCTGGGGAACCGCTTAGCACCATCCCAGTTGTACATTTTTAAGCAGATACAAATTTATTTTTAAACGATAAAAAAATAATAGATTAAACAGAGAATAAAATATTTAAAACGTGAAGAGATATATTTAAATATAAAGTTCAATATTTAAAACAATAATAAGAAGTATATACACAATGCCTAGTCGGCAATGTATTCATTCCACGATCCGCGATCGTGACTCAAACGTGCAATGGCTACTAACGCAACTTGCGGACCTCTGACGCCACGACTCGATCCTCTTTCGCTCTAGGACACCCAGGTCGCTTTCTCGCACAGCGGTCGCAAAACGCAGTCGCGATTTTCATCCATCGGCCTGCTCATCGTCTCGGATGGGGAATATAGCTTCCTTTATACGCCATTTTTGAAGTCAAGCTTCCTTCCACAGACACTTCCGTGTTTCTGCTCTTCAGCATTTGAAGTCAAAATTCCTTTTGATTGCAAAAATTCTAAGTGCGCCTCGAAAATGTTCAACGCCTCAAAAACATTGTCCAATATCCAACGACAACACTTCAACTTGATCGGATGAGGAAGGAAGGCACGCCACACCCTCGTGCTCGCCATGATGTGGAACAGTGTTACCGCCAGATTCTCGAATTCTCGCCAACACTTTAGTTTAAACGAACACGATCAATATTTAAACAGAGACACAAAATATTTAAACGATAAACATAAATCTTAAACGTTAAAAACAAAAAAAGTTAAATAATAAGTTAATAAGTTAATCGGAGACAATAGTGTTTAAATGGAAACTTGATAAAATGTAAAGCAAATGTGCATGGGGATAATAAACAATAATTAACTTCTACAACTATATAAACATAACGAGAAGAAACTTACAAACGAGAAGAACTCGCTTTTCGAGGGATACGATGCCACATCATCCGCTCCCCAACAACAAGATCAACAATGTAACATTTGAAGATGGAGTGCACGTGACACATGCTACTGAAGTCAACCTCGCTTTTTATATGAGACATACTGCTTTTATGTCCATCGGGGTGTGATAAACTTCACCCTCGACACGGAAATATCGAGACCCCATCGCTCACATATTTCAGACTAACACCGATTCCCAAGAAGTCGCAGTGAACATTAGCACTCGTCCCCTCCCCGTCTGTATCTAGCAATAGCACAAAAACTCTCCATAATTTAATCGGAAGAGCTAAAATTGAATACACCAAATGAGAAGAAGAAAAAGAAGAAGAAGAAGAACAAGAACAAGAACAAGAAGAACAAGAACAAGAAGAACAAGATATGAGCCTTCTAAACTTTGTTTGAGAAAAAGCAAGTAGGAGGCAAAAAAAAAAAATTGAAAAACTATGCATAAAGAAAAGTTATGATCGGGCGCCCTATTTTTTTCCCACTTTGCAGGGCAAAAAAAGGAATTTCATATCGTGGACCCACTTCAACTTACCGCGGGGTTAAAAAGGAATGTAAAATATAACGAGGGTCATCCGGGTGCAAAAAGTTGGAGGGGTTTTTGGGAAGCTTTTGAAAAATTACGAGGGGTGAACAGTAATTTTCCCTATAAATTATAATGGCTCACGCTAAAAGAAACGGGTCGGGTCAGGGAAAGGATCCGACACCCGTTTAAGACAAGGGCCAGTTGGAATTGGGCCTAGTTCAAAGCCGGTAACATTAAAATAGGCCGAGCCCAACAACATGACCAAGTCCAACTTGTAAAAACCATTTACACAAGATTATGTCTATGAATTATAATAGTAATGAGGCCAAATGATCTTACATATAATTTTTAGAAATAAGAGGCATGGATTAATTTTTCAAAATTAATAGTTTTCCTATAGAAAATTGTTAAATAGTTTGAATTCTACTTAAATTTGGTTGAAGTTGTACCGACTCAAAGCAATTTGGTTATGATTCAACTCGGACATATATATATATATATATATTAAGACTGCGGAAATGTGCAACAATGCAAACTTCCTTCAAGTGGTGGAGTTAGATAGGAATTGGTAAAGATTATTTCTTAAAAAAATAAAACAACTAAAAAGGTATTTTAATGAAATTCAATAATAAGAGTATTTAGCTAAAGGCATAATTTCAATATTGATCATTGAATTGATAAAAGCCTCTTTTATTCCTTAATACATAAATTAGTTATGGTTATTAATAATCTTTAACAATCCATCCCGCATTATCTTGATAACAAAAAAAAATCTCTTTGATTATTTACTTATCAATTAACAACCCTAAACATGTGTTAGCTTTTAGAATTTAATCTTTTTTACTAGCATTAATTTTTAGTGGAAGACTACCAATTCTAACCAATAAACACACAAAATAGATTTTATTTAGACTAAATAATATATCCACATAACATGAGTATAATACATTGTATTAAACTTTGTTATTCACCACTAATTATTAGAACAATTAAACAGATTTAATATTCAAATTGGCAAAATATTATTTTGATAATTGAGTAATGGATATTCACCTTTACATAAACCAATAAAACAATATTTTTAATGAAATAAAAAGATACATAAATATCAAAAAAAAAAAAATAAAAAAAAATAATTAGAGCACACAATCCTTGAAGAATAAAACCTCAATTATTAATTCCTTAAACTAGAAAAGAAAGTTTACTTACACGTAATTCTCTTTATAAAAAAAACACTGGGAAGAGAAAGATGAGGATTGTTTGATCATTGATTAATTTACCTCTTCGTTCTCATTTTATAAAAAGATTAAAAATTCAAAAATACATTTATCCTCCTAATTCAAGACAAACTAAAATCCAAAATAAAAAAGATAACTTTAATAATCTACGTTATCATTTTAAGATAAGTACTTTTGAAATAAAATTTCTAAATAAAATAAAATAAAGATAATTATTAAGGTCAACCGATGTCCACGTTTTAAGCTTAGATATTTTTTTTGTTTTTAGTTCCAAATCATCTACTTTTAACAACATGATATTTCAGAAACTTTAACTAAAATTCCCACATATATTTATTTATATAAGTACATATGTATAGAATATCTTCAGAGCCAGCAGCCAAATAAGCGTTCACATTCTCACATAGGAAGTAGGAACTCACAAGTTGATCATCAGAATCTGATATTAATCATCTCAACACTCTTTCATTAATTTTAAGAGTTTGTGCCTCTCCATGCATGCATGATCAAGCAACTGCATACTAACTCCAAGTCCAAGGCCAATCAATCCTTCCCACTGCACTGCACTGCAACATAAAATAATTATAATTATTCTCTTGAAAGATTAGAGAATATGGAATCTTATAATTATTAATGTATATATATATGTAATAAAAAGCTAAGATACATTGGTAAGTGAGAATGATTAATTTTCTTTTACTTATAAAGGCTGCAAGAAGCATCTTTGTCCAAGTAGTAACATAAACTAAGTACAATCATTAGAAGATAAGTTGAACTTAGACGCGGAGGTAATATCAAATGAAAGCATCTAAAGCAAAGTTTACTGTGCTTGTCGTCTGAAAGGAACTAATTAAATAATTAGAGTGTGTTAAAAGTAATCCTAGCTATATTATGTATAAACTATTTAAAGATTCTGACAGTATAGCTAGACCTTAATTTAGTTAGTTAGAAATCAGAATATGTATATAATTGTCTTCAGACTAATTTATTTTAAACAAACAAATTAATAATTAAAAATTATTGATATTCGAAGCATGCAATGATTCAGTGACCTTGCAATGTGAGAGTGTGTATCTATGCATGGATATATGGGCAAGGGATCTGAACAAGATGAAAATGGAGCTTGTGAGTGCATGTGTAGTCCTTTATTAAAGTACATGCTTGTGTTCTGATGCAAATGGGTTTAGAAACACAAGTAGGCAAAAAAAGGCTTTTGTGATCAGTTGGGAATAATGAGAAGCATGTGGACATCCAAATCAGTACTCCATTATATATATTAGACCCCATCTCACGGATCTTGCCTCCCTGTTCTTCCTTTCAGTGCTTACTTAACTTACCCAGCCAACTGCATGTGTGTGTGTGTGTGTGTGTGTGGGTGTGTATATATATATATAGATATATATATCACACACTAGCACTCAAAGGAACAAACCAAAAACCAGTTTCAATTCAAAGTAATGGGTTCTTGGGTGAGGACCATCACTTCTCCATTTAGGAAGGCTTGCACTCTTCTCAATCCACCAAGAAAGAAGAAGACACAAGGTGGTATTAAATTTATATATGTATGTATATATAATTTGCAAGAATTCATGCATAGATGATCTTAATTATGCATATATGCACTTAAATGGGAAATGAATAAATTAAATAAATTAAATGGTTGAATTTTTGCAGGGAATGAACAGCAATATCATGGAATGAAGCTGCATGGGGAGGTGATGGCTTGTGGATATGAAGATGTTCATGTTATGTGGTCTATCTTGGACAAGACAAAGTCTTTGGAAAGAAGTGGTAGATCTTGAAGAAAAGGAGAGCGAGGACAGAGAATATGATGATCACTTTGAAGTTTTGAGTTAAATGTTTGTCCTCAGCTCCTTCTTATCTACTCTGCTACTTGCTTAATTTGTTGTAATTGAGATTACATGCATATATATATTTGATAAAGGAATTGAATCCCCATGGATATGAAGAATATGCATGGAGAGATTTAGTGAATATGCATAAAAGATTGTGAAATGATCCATCAATGAAGATATATATATATATATATAGAACATTATTCTTGTGTAACAGTAGTGTTAACACTACCGAGTAGAATAATAATCATATAATTCGATGAACTAATTAATGAACCTTCGTGTATAAAGGCTAATTAAATTGATCTTGATATATATATATATAGATTGTGATTAGAACTCATATTCAATCAAATTACTATGGAGTTTCAACAGCATATATATATATATATATATATATCTCAATGTATACATTTTTTAAAAAATAAGTTTTCTCCAAAAGTATCTGCAAGAGTACTGCAACTTGCATATAATTAATCAAGTCTTTGTCAGATAATTAATTAAGCCTGATCTGAGAACTCCTTCCTTATAATTAAATATTATTCTCCCTTGTTTGGTTTCTAGCCAGCTGGGCCTGCCTAACAAATGGGCTATACCTTTATATTAAGGGCTTGGCCCATTGCATTCTTTCATATTTAGTGGCACATCAGAATCATGCATATACAGTGATCAAGTGCCTTATTGTTAATAGCACTTCATCATTTTAATTCTCTCCCTATTAGTTCTTCCATCATATGAGTTAATTACAAGATTTATCTTTGATTAATATAGCTCATATGTACATATATACCAGCTTTTTTTTTACTTTGATAATAAAGTGATATATATAAATTAAAGGTATATTTATATATATGTTTGTTTTTTCTTATTTCTGTTTCATTCTTTGCTGGTTGTGAATTTGTGCTTGGTCATGTTAGGCCAATATTGATTGACATTCATATGTATGAGTAACAAATTAATTTGATATAGGGTAATAAAAATTAATGTTGATAAAAAGATCAAGGAGCTAGCTAGCTGATCGATGAACGTACTACATAATGAAAGACATCTGCATCCTTGAGCTTAAGTACAAGAGGTGCAGTTAATAATGTTAGTTTAACTTAAACCAAGTTTGCATATATATATATATATATATACATTGAATTGAAATGACAAGTTCATGATTTTATGTTTTTGTTTTTTCCCTTTTCTTTCTAAAACTTCTTATCTACATTATTTTCTTGTTTCTCTTTCATTGTTTCCTAATTAATTATCTTTATGCTTGACGTTGATATATATATATATATATATAGATCATAAATATTGATGGCAGATATATATTCATATGAGTAATAACAAATTAAGTATTAATTCACATAGGATAATAAAAATGTTGGTCTATACAATTAGCTTTATAATTAAATATATAAATCTAAATCCTTGAACATTTTTTAAACATTTTCATGAGTTATATATGTTGCTTTTGATGTGCATGCATGGTTATTTCTGAACTCTCTCATGATCAATGTTAATTAAATTGATTGCAGATAAATTTAAATAACAAATTTCATGAATTTAATTAAGTTTACAAGTAGATTATATATATATATATATATATACATATATAAATATAGGTATATATATAGTACTAGCTAAAAAGTTGTTATATAAAGATCAAGTGGATTGATATGAATTTGTTTTTAAGGCCCAGGTGGACAAACAAAGAACATCCATATGGATGCATGTCAATCAGAATGATTCATTCCCTTTTCTTCTTTTCTTCTTTTCAAATTTGATAAGACATAATTAGGTTAACACTGCCAGAAGCATGATCAGACATATAGCCAGCTGTGGATCTTTAAATATCAACTAATTAATCAGTCCTGCACTGATGATCATCATAAAGCCTAATATATATTTACTACTGATTAGACATGCCATTCTCCACTATACTACCATTAATGCACAAATCAAATCAATTAATGAATTACTACTCCTTTAATTAATTAACTAACTAATTTTCAAAAACAAATAATTAGTACCATATATATATAGATATTTATATATCACTGTGGTTAATTAATTAGTAAGATTTGATCAGAAATAATTAAAAAAGCAAATTAAGTAGCAATATTGTTTACAAATATGGGTGGGACACTTTAGCATTATATCTGTCTTTAAGCTTTTCCATATCACTAATTAAGTGTGATTGTTGCTCTTTCTTGTCAATTAGTTGTCTTCTTTCCCTTGTTAACACTACTGCTGGGGCTAAAAGGAAGAATAGTTTCAAAGATAATGAGATGATGATCATGATGATGACGATGAACGTTTCTCTTCCATCCAGAACAATTGATATTTACACAATTTATATGCATATATTAGTTAGTTAGTTAATTAATTAATTAATCACCTTTGAATTTGATTCATAATGAATCTTGTGATTATGGAGAGAAAGAGAGTGACATAACAACCATCAAATCTTGATAGGTGCCAATAATTAAGCCTTCAAAAAGATATTAAGATCAAACTAAGAAAGGTTTGATTGGTAGTTGGGACGATCGTAGATAATATATATATATATATATATATATATGTTGAAGATTAATTAATACTAGAACAGAAATTAAAATGATCACCATGCATATATATATATATATATGAATTATAATTAACATGAAATTAAATATTGCAACTAGCATAATTAGCAACTTGATTAATATTTGCCACCACACAAGCTCACCGACATGCTTGATGTGATTCAGATTATGATATTTGATATGATAGACTGTCCAGTGTTGTTTGTTTGTATGCGTGCTTGACATGTAATATATATATATATATATGACTTTCTATTTAATACAACAAAAAATGTTTTAATAACAGTAATGTTTAAAGTTTTCACCATATGAATTAATTATGTAAGGCCATGCAAAGTCATGAATGAGAAAGGCGGTTGAAGAGGAGAGATGAGATATGATGATGAAATGAACAAAGGGACGTGGAACTTAGAGAACGGTGAATTATAAATGCATACATGCGGAATGGATGAAGGACAAAGGACCTACCCTATAATTGTGAGAACCTAATTAAGGACATGCATTGACCTTTATATATATATATACATATATATATCATTTGGGGTGGCTAAGGTCAGTACTTGCACAACTATATATAACACCTAAAATATTACTTTGAAACTGTTCTTGAAAGCTATGTTGCATAGAGGCCTTGTTTATTTATTAGGACATTAATCAGACAACATAGCAGCCTCAGAAGTTAAGGGCTGTCCTCCCTCCCATCTCTATCCTAGTCCACACTGTTAGCGTTCAACAATCAGCACTGTATTAATTGATCATCAAATGGTCTTATTTTTTTATTTTTTTAAATCATTCAAAGGGAGAAGGAAAGAATATTGGAGGATATAGAGGATATTAATCAGTGAACATATATGTTTATATATATATTATTATTATGTCCATAATATTCCACAATTAATTCTGACCCACAAACAGCATCTATATTCCACTAAAAACCAATATGAAAGTGACATTCTTTTTTTTTCCCTCTCTCTCTTTCTTTCTTATTTTTAGTTGTTTAAAAGATATTATCTTCCATCCTTGTGCATTTAATTAAGGAATTCAAACATCTACGTTTTCCGTACAATAATTTAGCTCAAACAATGATAGAGATGCACATATTGTATATATATATTCACAGAGAGAGAGAGAGAGATTGAGAGTTTTAGATCAGAAAGCAAAAGAAGATTAATTGAAATATTTATATAAAAAAAAATAAAGAAATAAAGAAGGTATATATATATATATATAAAATAAAGTCTAAAAATGAATATTGAAAAGTAGCAAAGAGCTTAATTATGAAAGTGGTGGGAAACCTTGTTTTTCTCCTCTTTGATCTATCTGTCGGTGGACAAGTACAAGATAAGGAAAAGTTTGGTTCCAATATGAGATTTTGGGGCCTACACTATTACGGATGCTGATACCATTGTCTTCTCTACGTACTCTTCCTTCCTATGCAATTACCCATAAATATATATAAAGTATATACCATACTTTATATATATATATATATGAAAATATCTTACTTGATTTACATATTCACATCTTAATTTCTTACCCAAAAGAGAGAAAGAGATTTGATGGAATCTATATCCATGCATATGCCATGTTTGGTGACAGAAATTTTGTACTTTTATTTGCAACACCGCCGAGTATAAAATTACCAATCATATTATTTTATGTAATATTTTTTTAAAAAAAATACGGGAACATGTATCAAGAATTTATACAAGTGTAAAATAAGCCCTTTCTGTTTTTCTTTCAGTTTGTACTGTTTATTCTATTCTCTTTTTAATAAAAAAATAATTTATTTATTTTTATAAAAAAATATATAGTATAAACTCAATAAACACATGTGTCATTATTTAAAGTGCTAATTTCATATAATATCAACTATTTTAATTATTTATTATTAATTTTTTTAAAATCAAATTTTAATGTTTTTTTTCATAGTCTTACGACTCTTACCAAACCATAAGTATGTATGATGTCATATATATATATATGATAATTAATGTGAACATTAAAAATAAAAATAAAAAATATAAAGGTATGTTTGTGTGTATATATACTCATCTAAATTATCAAACAGCTGTGTGGGTGTGATGGTGATATGGCAATGAGTTTGTTTAGAACAAGAATAAGCTAATAATTATCAAAAATAAAAAAATAAAAAAGAAATAAAAAAGAAGTATCCAAGGCCCATTCAATCTCATGGACCACGATAATCTCCACCGTCAGTTTCCCCAACGCTCCTAATCTGCACCGTTGGATGCTCAACGTATGAAGTTGACTTGGGCTTCACGCCTTTCAATCATTTTCCATGATGGGCCACTTGAACTTGGGCCCATCTTGTGACAGTGAATTAGCATTATAGTTTTTATTTTAAAAATAAAAATAAAAATAAAAATAAAAAGTATTGAATAAATAAATTCTTTTATTAGCTAAGGTGGCGGCAGGGTTAAAGACAGCTAATTAAAATTATTTTTTGGAAAGTTTTTTTTTTGAATGCATGGAGGCGGAATTCAATGGGGGCCCGGGGCCGCCTTACGGACTTAGTAATTGATCATATATATATATATATATACATAAATAAACGGTATAAAATAGAGCTGGAAACAGCAAAGAAGGGTCTTAACTTGTAAATGAATATAAATATATATATATATAATTTGTATGAAATGGGACCCAATACAATAGAAATCACACAAAAAAGAGATGGTCTGAATCCATTGTTATGATACTCTTATCATCATCTTTTTCCACCACCCTTTTTTTAATTTTTATTTCTTTAATCCTTAATCACAACAATGCATCACATGCACTCAACTCTAATCATTCATCTAATTAGCTACAAACCATACTGTTTTGACTTGTCTTTTATTATATATATATACATATATACTTTTTTTTTTTGACAAAATACAATAAATACATATATAATAGGAGACAAGCATAAAAGCAATAGAAGTCCACTGTACACCCTCACTTTCTCTGATATAAAGATAAGATTATAAGTTACTTTCACAACGAGAGACTTTTGACATAACTGTATTTAAAGTATTTTGAACTCATACAATGAAAGTTTTATAAACTGAGTTTTACTCAATGGGGGAACTAAAATTTTGAACTCATATAATGAAATTTTTATAAATCAAACTTTATTTAGCGGGAGATTCCTTTGAACCAAATTGAGGCCCTATATATATATATATATATTACCAGTCTTTATGGATTTCCAAAGATTTTTATATTTTTAAGGTGACCAAAAAGAAAAGGAAAATGAAGAAAAGAAGAAAGAGACAATGTTCCCTTCTGACACAAAAGATGATTGGTTTTTTTAGACTTGTTCCTTTGATTTTTGCATTGAGGATAAAGGAGGAAATGAATGAATACACAAGTATGCAAATAACTATTTATATAATATAACTGAACTCTTCTTCCTTTCTACTTTTTTACAGGTTTTCTTTTCTGTTCTTTTCTTTTTTTAAATTTTTTTTTTAATTTTAAAATTTTAATTTAAAAGGAGTTGCTTGCTTCCATTTCATTCATGGTGGAGAAGAGATATAAATGAAATGAACTAGTCCAAAGAAGACACCCACTTTGATTATGACCTTCCTCTTTTTTTCTTAAGAAGAGCACAAGAGAGAGAGAGAGAGAGAAGAGTTGCATTTGCTCTCCAATCTCTATCCAACACATTCCTGACAAACTCTGAATAATATTATTTTGTCTGGAAAGCAGAGAATTACATTGCAGAATGGGCAGGCATTCATGTTGTTACAAGCAGAAGCTGAGGAAAGGTTTGTGGTCTCCTGAAGAGGATGAGAAGCTTTTTGAATCACATCACCATGTATGGCCATGGCTGTTGGAGCTCTGTTCCCAAACTTGCAGGTTATCTATCTATCTATCTATCTATCTATCTATCTATCTATCTATATATTTCTCTCTGTATATATATATATACATCCTTTGAAAATCCTATGAATATCCAGTGTATGAAAAATGAGAGAATGTTTCAGGTCTGCAGAGGTGTGGGAAGAGCTGCAGATTGAGGTGGATAAATTATTTGAGGCCAGACTTGAAGAGAGGTACATTCTCTGAGCAGGAGGAGAACCTCATTATTGAACTCCATGCAGTTTTTAGGAAACAGGTATTTGATTCATTCATGTTTTCAGTTTAAGATCATTTTATTATTATTATTATTATTATTATTATTATTATTATTATTTTTGTTTTTTTCTGACACATTTAAATTTATGAACAAAAATCAAACAGGTGGTCTCAGATTGCTGCACAGTTGCCAGGAAGAACTGACAATGAGATAAAGAACCCTCTGGAACTCTTGTATAAAGAAGAAACTGAAACAGAGAGGCATTGACCCTGTTACCCACAAGCCATTGTTGTCTGAGACCGAAGACGGCACAGCAGCCGGAGGAGAAGATCATAATAAACCTACAGCCGCCACAAACATCAATGACAAGCCCAAACTCCTTTCCCCTGCAAGTGCAATGACTACTACTTGTACAACTTCTTATCTTCCTCCTCTTGAACTCATGAATCACAATCAATCAGCTCCCAGTGTATTCCTCTGGTTCAACAGTCAGCAACAACAACAGCAGCAGCAAGAACTGAATTGTAACACTGGTTCATTCATGTCTGCTACTCCTTCAATGGGTGGTACAAAGTCAGTGATGCATGGAGTTCAGTACTGGGAGGGAAGCCATTCAAGCAACAGTAGTGCAAGCAGTGGCATTGAGTTGCAAAGCAATGGTTCTCTCATTGAGAGTGGTGGCATCTTCTCTTGGTCAGATTTGACATCTGACAGTGAAGCTCAAATCCATCTTGATGGAGAACCAGAGGACCTCAAATGGTCAGAGTATCTTCAAGGCTCCTTCCCAGTTTCTGCAGCACTTCGAGGCCATGGAGGTCAACCTCTCTTTGATATCAAAGCTGAAAACCATTTGTTAGCCATGGATGATGGGATTTCTGCTTCTTGGAATCAGAATTATCAGCAAGAGCAGCAAACCTCCTGTCATCCTTATGGTAAGCATTTCTGGCGATGAACAAAAGCAAAACAGAACAACAGGAAAGTACATCAAAAGGAAATCGAAAAGAAAAACACCCATTTTTTTATACATGGAGAGCTCTGATTCATAGAAAAAGAGATAAAGAGAGGATTCTCATGTGACATAGATTTTTCTCATGTATATATCGTCTCCACGATCCAAAAAGAAGGAAGGAAAGAAAAGTAAAAAAAAGAAAAACAACCATGTCTTCTCTTGTGTCATGCTTGAACATACATGCAATTTGTTTGGCACAGAATAAAGCTTGTTCCAGTGTTCTTATATAAATTTTTTGTTTTCTTTTTGATTTTGTTCCACAGAGTTCAGCTTCTCACTTGTTAAAAAAACCATTGAAATCTCTGTTCTTGAAAAACAAAGGTTTCTTTGATATTTGCCTTTTCTGATAGCAGCCAGCAGCATCACTTTCATTGATGCTTCCTCTAGTGATCATTGTGAAAAATATGAATGAATTGTTGTATGTATGGCATTTGATTTGATGATATTTACTTTATCTTCCAACTTTTTTAGCTGAGCAACATCAACAGCGAAGTTGAATGGAGGGGCTACTGCTCACTTTATGCTTTTGGAGGCATGAATTATAGCTGCTGTCTGCCTCTTGATCACTCATCTGATAGCTACTTCAAATCATCTCTGCTTCATTTGCAAGTGTCTGAGATCAGACCAAAAACATCAGAATCTATTGAATTCACCGACTGCTGGAAAGATAGTGACTCCCTTCAATTCAATTTTCACCATCAATTAAATAGAGAACATGAAAGCCCCATACATCAGCTTCAGTTAATTTCCATCTTTGCCAGTACTCACCAGTTATCTCTGCTGCTAAAAAAACAACTACATATTGAGTTGAGAAATGTGCAGAAAAAATTATCATTACAATAATTGCAGTTGCTTCAGAAATGATTGCTAAAACACAATACAGCAATTGGATTAAAGATGACTTCTAGGAATATGACTCATGTTTTGCCAATCAAGCAAGAAGGGACCATTTAGAAAGCAAAATTCTCATATTTTTGAGTAATTGAAATAAAAAAAGTAAAAAGATTTCTCTATTGCTCTATACAAGCACCTCTCTCTCTCTCTCTCTCTCTCTCTCTTTATCTATGCAGCAAAAGTGCCTTCAGCAATGAGAACTTTCTCAACATGGTAGCACTGATGGAGATGGACCACCATGAACAAGAACAACACAAGAATGCAAACATCTATCTCATTGATCATTAAGCAAGAATAGTCCACACTGACTTAATGTCATTAAAAAGCAATCATATTAGCATAGATGTTCCACCATGTCGAAATGCATTATTATGTCGAACAACCACAAAGAATTAGAAGGTGAGCAATTTATGAAGATTAAAAACTTGTAGACAAATGGAATGCATGCTTGAATAAAGAAATGTATCATATAAAGAATGAACTCAAAGGGAATGAGATGAACAAAAAGTATTCTCAACTATAATGGTCCATGAAAGCATT
>NW_024087185.1:0-19074 GCF_009730915.1 Dioscorea cayenensis subsp. rotundata
TACTTTTAATTTGCTTGTGTTCTTAAAATCTTATATATTGAGTTATGTTATGTAAATAATCTCATAATTTTTTAAATTTACAGTAATTGAGTTTGTTATGTAAATCATCTTATAATTATATTTTAAAATAATTTAAAGGATATGTTAATTACTAATGAAGAATAAAAATTAATAAAAAAAAATGCTTAGATCATACAAAATATTTTAATAATTGTATTTGAATGTAAATTATCTTATAATTTTTCAAATTTAAAGTAATTGAGTTTGTTATGTAAATCATCTTATAATTTTTAAAATTTAAATTATATTTTAAAATAATTTATAGGATGTGTTAATCACAAGTTATTTGAAAAAAATGCTTCAATCATACAAAATATTTTAATAATAGAATTTGAATTTAAATTATCTAATAATTTTTTTAAATTTGAAGTAATTGAGTTTGTTATGTAAATCATCTTATAATTTTTAAATTTAAATTATATTTTACAATAATTTATAGGATGTATTAATCACAAATTAATAAAAAACAATGCTTCGATCATATAAAATATTTTAATAATAGTATTTGAATGTAAATTATCTCATAATTTTTAAATTTAAAGTAATTGAGTTTGTTATGTAAATCATCTTATAATCTTTAAAATTTAAATAATATTTTAAAATAATTTATAGGTTGTGTTAATCACGAATGATGAATGAAAATTATTAAAAAAAAGTAATGCTTAGATCATATAAAATATTTTAATAATAGTATTTGAATGTAAATTATCTCATAATTTTTAAAATTTAAAGTAATTAAGTTTGTTACGTAAATCATCTTATAATTTTTAAAATTATAATTATATCTGAAAATAAATTATAGGATGTGTTAATCACAAACCAAGAATGAAAATTAGTAAAAAAAAATACTTAGATCAAATAAAATATTTTAATAAAATTTATTTGAACTCACTATTTTATAATTTTATAATAAATTTTTTTAAATTTTTTACTTTTTTAGAGAAATATAGTTGTTCTTTAATTTGATGATTACTTTTTAATTTGTATAAACCCTAAATTTTACTTCTCCGATTTCGGAAATTCTCAATAATACTCCATAGAATTAGAGTACTTTCCACTACTCTAGTAAGATCTAAATGAGTATAAATTTTAGAAACCTCACATCAAGATCGTAAACTATCTCCAAAAATCAAAAATCACCGAGCAAGAAAACAACACAAGATTCAAGAAAGCAATGAAGATGTAACATTTATGAAAATCCAATTATCTGAATACCATCTAGAACTGGATTATGGAGCAAGGAAGCAACACAAGGTTCAATATTATTTTCAAAATATATCAAATTCCATCAAACCCAAAATGGTACTAACAATCTAGATGCATCTCAAAAGAACAGAATAAATATGAAGAGAAAAATTAAGATATTACGTGAACAGCTTCACAATGAAGAACTATAAACTTTGATCACATCGATGTTCCTCTCTCTCTCTCTCTCTCTCTCTCTCTCTCTCTCAATATCAAAATTTGAAATAGGTTTCACAGCCAATGCAAAGACTGGATACATAAAGTTATAGATGCGTCTGACAATGGGCTATGATCTAAATCGTTGTTGCTGCTTTGAGATTATGTCTTTTTCTCCGATGATTAGGTTAATGTTGCCTCTTAAAACTCAACTTTCACAACAAATTATTTGCCATTTGATCTGTTAGGATTGCTTTAAGATATGTGTTCTTAATCATAAAGATTACTATGGCACTTAACTATTGCAAGAAATTATAGATTAACTATCCCCAATTAACCCATTTAATGTAAGGAAGTAAAGCCGGACTACTTCACCACTTTGACCCATTCAAATCGGACCCATATGCTAGGTTAGTCTAGTTTCTTTTAAAAACAATGTAGGTTGAAACCCAAGCCTAGTTCGACCATGATGTTTCATATTTGTTCAGATGATTTCAAATAATATTTTTTTTTAATTAGGCAATGACAAAGTAAAAGTCCTCTTAAAGTTTTACAATATCACTATTTTTTGACTGGCTAGATCTTCTACAAGAAGAAATTCGAGAAGCCACATGGCCTGGTAAAAATAATAAATTATAATTCTCAAACCCAAATTCGTTTAAAATTATAAAATTTAAATACATCCGAAACACATCTACAATCTATCTTTTTTTTCTTTATTTTTAAAATTTTGAAAGATAAATTATATAATTTTCAAAAATTAATAGTGATAACTTAGTAGATTATAACATATTGATCTTTAAATTTATTTTAAAAAAATAAACAAAATTTCTTACATAAAGAAAAATTTTCAATTTAATTGAATGTAATATAAAAGTAATTTTTATTTTCATTATTTGTTTTGTTAGTATATATGATTTAAATATAAATTATTTTATTAGTACATTATTGAACCCTCAGGGGTTCAACTTGGTTGAATTCCTCAACCTTTATCTCTTTATTTTCTTTGGGTCAAAGCTCGGTTCGGCTCTAGAAACCTGAAAACCTTGCTTTAGCGATTCATCCTTTTTCTTGGATGGCTTCTCAGCTATTCTGCATTCCCAATCACCAATAACTTTAATTGAATAAAATAAAAGTTAAACTTGAGTTACAATTTATGTTGTATTTCTCATACTTTTTTTAATGCAAAAAACGTAAGATTGTAAAAATTGTTTAAATTATAAAGGATTTGACTCTTTCCCATTGGCTCACAAGTTGAAAATGGCTCCTTCAAGGAAAAAAAATTAGGCATTTAAGTATGTTTAATTATATAATTAATAATTAATTGTGACATTTTTTTCGGTCTCTAAAAGCCCTGTAATAGAGACCAAATAAAAGCCTATAATAATTGTAAATTTGCCTTTGCAAGGCCTTGATTAGAAGCCTTTAAATCAAGCCTCTATTCATCTCAAAATTTATTGTTGAAAGACCTTTAATTAAACCCCTTTAAATAAAGCCTCTATTAATATATTAATTTGCTTCTAAAAGGTATATATTTTGTACTAATAGCAACAATATTAATAGAGGCAATTAAGAAAATCAAAGTAGCCTCAATAAATAATTAGATGAATTATTGCATTATGATTAAAAATTATATGTCAATTAGAGACAAATATTTTTATATAAAGAGACATGTGTCATATTTATTTCTTAAAAGTTATATTTAAAGGCAATATAATAATTGTCTCAAATTCTACACCTCTAAAAGCAATTTGTGTTGTAGTGTATTCTCAATTTATTTCAAACAGGAGTTTACTATCATATACTTGCTATTTAAGGGAGTGTGTCTAATTTTGAGCTATTGATCTCTAAATTTCCACATATTGTGTTTCTTTAAGGGACTGCATCTAATTTTGTACTATTTAAGGGAGTTTACTATAAAATACTTACTATTATATAGACTGATTAGAGATTAAATAAATTACTCTTTGGATGTGTTGATAAAAATAACGTGAGATATGAGACAAGATTTTCTCCATCTTGGAAGAAAATGGAAAAAAAAGTTAATTAATTAATTAATTATGCCCAACTCTGGATTGTGAAACTGCAAGACATGCAGATACTTCAGTTTTGGTCTCATATCTCCCAATGCACTAATGCATATTTATGGATTTCTGATGCATGTTTGCATATGCCCAATCTGTAAGACATATGATTCTATATGTTTAAACATATTATCTTATCATTAAATTAAAAAAAAATATCACTTTTTGGTGGTCTATGTATTATTAGGTTCCATAAGAGAATGTTGCTGCATCAAAGAAGATAAGGATGTCACAAATTCACAATAGGATAATAAATATGATCCGTCTTCACCCACACATCTTTTTCTTTGTTTATTTCTTACAAGAGGAGTAGATTAATATTTGATATATCAAATACCCCACTTCAAAACACTGCACTTCTTCTTAGTGTAGACACATTAAATATCAAATTTGAAGTACCGGCGATAAATCTAGTAATGGTATCTTGTAATCCTTGTCTTAATTCATTAACTAATTTCCTTCTTGTCATGATCCCACATTGTGGACATTAATTGCTTCTCAGGGATTAAGTCAAGTGTGATATTAGCTAGCTTCCTTAATTAACAAGTGTTTTTCCTTATCTAAATGGTCTCACCCATCCTCTTCATTAAAACTACAAGAGAATTGCAATTTACAAATAGCATTTTCTGTTTGTAATCCGTTGCTAAATTGAATTAGCAACAGATTAGAAATGAAAGTTTTCGGTTTATAGAGTATGTGTTGCTAATTTATTACAAATGAAATAACAGTCCGCTGCAAAAATTAGCAACAGATTTGTAATGAAAATCATTCCGTTTCAAAATTTTAAAAATCGTAACGAAAACTGGTCTGTTTCAAAAGCGTTGCTACATTCTGCAACAAATTATATTTCGTTACTAATCCGTTTCACAATATAATAATGGATTTCCAATAGAATAATTACCGTTCGAAAATTTAGAAACGGATTTGCAATGGAACATATTTTGTCTTAAATTTGTTTTTTATTAGAAACCAAAAATTATTCCATTTCAAATCCGTTGCTAAAATTAAAGAAATATATATAATTAAATTTTGAAACAAATTAATCTGTTTGTAATCCATTGCTAAAAACCTAAATAATTAAAAGAAATATCTCATTTATTTTCATAATTAATATAAATAATACCTGTTGTGACAAATTTTTTCATCCAATAAAGCTAACAAAAAATGATTTCATTAATGCATTTAGAAAAAAGCGTCCAAAACAAACATTAACAAAACAAAAATAGTAACAAATAACAAATAAACTACAACTCATCTACATGGTCAATATCACGGTCATTACTAGCTGGTTCTAAGTCCTGTGTGAACTGTGAGTGCTGAAGGATCCTAGCCTCGAAGTTCATCATCATATCCTGCATCTGATACATCATCTGATTACAATACGCATCTCTCTCCGCCCTCATCTCGTGCAGACTCTGCTGAAGCCCCTTGATATCATCCTTCACCTCGTGCAGACTCTCCTGATGCTCTTTATTTTAATCTTGAAGCTGATCAACAGACTCACACAGCTGTGTAATCTTAATTTGCAGCTCTTTAGATGATGTACCTGTAGATGAAAAACAAATCAACAATATCGCATGTCAGCTGTGTAATCTTAATTTGCAGCTCTTTGGATGATATACCTGTAGATGAAAAACAAATCAACAATAACGCATGTTTGCATAAGATTAGCATGTAGGTCCACAAATGATATACCTGTAGATGAGCTTTGTGATAGCGGGGGATAAAAAATAGATACTTGGGAGCCCACTCCATAAACCCAGTGTTTCTTTTCCCCTCCCGCAGTTTGAAGGAATATATTTGCTTTGTCTATAATAGAAAGCTCATTACTCTCTTCTTGTGTTTACGATGTTTGATCCAGAAGGTCTAAATAACGATCCTACAACAATAAATTTGGAACTCAAATATTGTGATTAGCACAATAAAAAAATTTCAGAAAATGTAAACAAAGTAAGTTAAAAATAAATTACTCATCTATCACTCAAATATACATGAAGAGATTATTGATCTATTTACCTTAATGGCCTGAGCTCTTGCATCAATAAGCTCAGAGGTACCCTTCTTTGTATGTGTAGCTTCAAAAAGCTCATATGAATGCGGGTCACGACCAAGCCTCGATCGCTACAATAATATAACTTGTATTAAGGTAAAATTAATGTTAGAAAAAAATGTGGAGAATAAAGTTACTTTATATAAATTACAATGTATTACCAATTTCTCTGCATGACATATGTGAGAAATAAAGCCTCCTAAGTGCTGGGATATACCAGATCCAGGTCCTTCAGCCTTAGTAAGACAATTTGCAGAAAAGTGCAGGCTTCAAGCTTTAAACTCAGAGGAATTCCATGCTTCATTCCATCTTTGCCATGCAGTATCAGTCACGTACAATGTTTTTTTCTTTACCTTTTCTAAAGACACACATCAATGATCTATAACGTCTTGCAGCTTTACACTGCCATACCATCTTCATAATAGATGAAATTGACTCATCCCAGATGAAGTGTTTCTGTAGTTTAACATGAAAATGAATATATATTTAAATAATTAATAAATAGGAGGAATTCACATACGTAGATTTTGGTGGCATAAAGGTATCATAAGAGGTTGGTACCAACATCAACTACTTATGCATGTACCCATGCATTCAATTCAAATAGTAGATGAGTATCAAATCATATTACAAAAAAAAATCAAATGTAAGTTCATGCTTGTAATCATTTACGTTAGCTTCATCCTGCATCTCCTTTAATCTATTTGTATATGAAGAAATTAATTAGTTAACTATTTAGTTGATTAGATAGTTAATCAATGTTTAAACTCTAGATTAATTGAAATAGATGAGAAAAGCAGTTTAAGCCTAAATAAAAGCAAATTGTTCAGTTTTTTTGTTAAATGAAACTGTCACTGTCCTTGTCTATAAGTGAAGGTTTTTACCTAAAAATGCATCTGATAATCCTATCACTAATTGATTAAGACAAGAGAGTTGGAGATTAAGCAGTCACCTTCTCTAATAAAGAAATTAAGAAAATAGTACCTCAAAAGTTTTACATGCCACAACAAACAACAAATACATAACTTTGATTTCCCATTTTAACGAGTCACTATTTATGTACCTAAAATTCATGCCAAAAGAAGTCTTTCATCTCTTTAGAAACATTCTTCTAACAGTGTTCATTCTCGTCCATTCTTTCCTTAAAGATAGATGTGATCCGTCGAGCACAAACATCAAAAGGATGCAAATTATAAATAAATAAAGACAATAACAACCAAATATAAAAGTAAAAAATAATAAACAAAATAAATTACTTACATCAAACAATTACACATAAAAACTAATAAAGAATAATAAAAATTTTAAACTTACACTCCATTCACTACTTGTATGTGCCTTCTCCCCAAATTTGTAGCAGCTCCCCCAGCATGTGCAATAAGAAAATTGCCATCATGAGTAGCAGCTCCACCAGCACAAGGAGTAGAAACAGAAGATGATGATGACCCTCTAGATGGATGACCACCAGGTGTAGATAATGGATGGGATAATGCAGCAGGTGTAAAAGTAACATGTGCTGGAGTCTGCAGTGTCATGGAAGTTGAACCATCATGACGGTCATCATTTGTAGAGGGAGTCTCTTGATCTGCAGGCGAACTGATATGTCTAAACTGATCGAGTAAGCCTCTACAAGTAGAACCTCCTCTACGACCCCCTCTCATCATGCCTAAACAATCACTGCTAGATCAGAATATACACAAATAGAATACAACCTCAAATTATTATTATTTATTTAATTTCATTATTGTTACCCACAAAAGTTTTATTTATATATTTACCTTAATTTAGTGACTATCGCTTTCAATTTTTGCAAATTCATCATGTTCATTCCCTTCATCATTACTTTCTTATTCAAGTAGAGGCTCCTCTTCACTATCTATTTCTTCATCATCTATTTCAATATCTGCACCATTTGGATCATTTAAAGGCTGTTCCGCATCAAAATCATTGATGTGTATTGAAGGGGCTTCCATTTCATCTTGTTGAAAAGATGCTTCAAATCATACTAAAGTTGTCTCAGGAACTTGTTCAGGAAGCACTACAATGGATCTAGCTTTTACTTTGAATACTGCCCACCAATCAACTTTGTCACGCTTTAAGCTAGGGTACATTGTATAATTAACTTGTGTTGCTTAAACGGCAAGAACAAAAGGTTTATATTTCTTGAAGAGCCTCTTATGGTTGACGTCTACTATTTTATATTGCAAATGACATTTTGTTCCTGCATTTGGTGTTGGATCAAACCAATCACATTTAAACAAAATGGTTCGCTTGATTGGTAATCCAGGGTACTCTAAGCATACAACCTCCCTTAATTGGTCGTAGGAGTCATTTTCATCTGTAGTATAGTTTGTACCCTTTATGAAAACACCACTATTCATTGTTATGCTATCTGAATTGTGACTTGTAGTATGAAATTTATAACTATTCACTATGCATACACAATAACATTTATAGCTTCTCAACGGTCCATTTGACAAGTCCATCAAGAACTGATTGGAAATATTTTTAGAAGGATCATGTGCAAAATTGTAGAACCATATTGCAAATTCATGTTCTAATTTCTCATCAATGTGTATATCTTCAATTTGCAGAAACATTGAGCGTAACTCATTGACATAGATACTTCACATATTAAAACCACACACAAAAAAAGGTTAGTATAAAGTCAAAAGCAAACTAAGGCTTGAATTCAATAATAAATCGGCATACTTTATGAATGGTTGCACTTCTGGGCAATTTAATAAAATGTATATTTGTGCCGCCAAATATTCTTCTTCTGACGGATATTTGATTCTTGATCTTCCTAATGTCCTTCCAGGATGTGTGAAAATTGATAAATTCCAGGGCATTCTATTATATCTTCTTTAAGGTCTACATTACGTGGCACTTTTTGAAGTCTTGCCTTCACATGTTGTTTGAAATAATGTGCGCAGAATAATGAAGCTTCCTCATCTAAGTAGGCATTACATATGGAGCCTTCTACTTTAGCTTTATTTCTGACATTCTTCTTTAATTTTTTGAGATACCTACGAAGTTCCATTTACATGTGAAATGTTAAACATTATTTATGATAAAAGGATACACCAATAAATTATGTCTCACCTCTCAAATGGATACATCCACCAATATTGTACTGGACCCGCTATCCATGCTTCATAAGCTAAGTGCACCGAAAGATGTTCCATCAAATCAAAAAAACTTGGAGGAAATATACGCTCAAGCTTACAGAGGATTAAAGGAATTTCTTCGTTAAACCTTAGCATATCCTCTTCTAGGGTTACAGTTGAAGTGAGCTCTTTGAAAAAATTACTCAATTCTGTTAGTACCCTCTATACAACTGATGGAAGCAGTTCCCTGAAAGCTATTGGAAGTAACCTTTGCATAAAGACATGGCAATCATGGCTTTTCATACCAAAAATCTTCAGTTTTCGCATGTTAATACATCTACTCATGTTTGATGCATATCCATCCGGGAATCTAAGATTTCGAAGCCATTCAAAAAGCACAATTTTTGACTGTTTATCCAAAGTATAAATTGCTTTAGAATATTTCCCAGTAGCATCAACTCTTTCTAACTCAGGCCGACAACAGAATTCTTTCAAATCTTCCCTTGATTTAGCATTGTCTTTCGTCTTCCCTTCGACATTCATCACAGTATTAAATATGTTCTCAAACACATTTTTCTTAACATGCATAACATCAAGATTATGACGAATTAGATTTGTTCGCCAATAGGGTAAATCCAAAAAAATGCTACATTTTTCCTAGCCGGTAGTCTTACTAATGAGGCTATTTGTCTCATACGCACCAGTATCCATGACCCTCTTTAGCTTCATATCTTGTATTTCTTTAGGGGTTTCTTCACTAGTTTGGATAGCAGAAGCCATTTTTGTGACCATTCCATTTCTGAGAAAAACAGTTTTGTTCTTTCTGAATGGATGATTAGGAGATAAGAATTTGCGGTGATTATCAAACCATGACTGCTTTCCCCCTCTTGTTAAAGTAAATGCATCTGAATCATCCTTACAGTAGGGACAAGCTCTTCTACCTGCAGTGCTCCATCCGGACAACATCGAAAATGCTGAGAAATCACTTATGGTCCACATAATTGCAACACGCATTTTAAAATTACTTTTTTGATGCATCATATGTTTCAACTCCAATTTCCCACAATTGCCTCAATTCTGCAATGAGAGGCTGCAAATATACATCTAACATATCTTTCGGATTTCTTGGGCCGAGAACTATCACCGTTAGGAAAATATACTCCTCTTTCATACACATAATTGTAAGGAGTGACAATTACTGGCCAAGAGGAATACTGTTAACCTGACTGCCTAAAAAGTTGGAATCCATTAGTGCACAGCCCTAATCTCACATTTCGACTTTCTGTTGCAAATAAAGGGTGGGTGCTATTAAAATGCTTCCATTCAGGGTTGTCAAAACAATGGCGCATCACCCCTTCTTGAAGCTCATGCTCCGCATGCCATCTCATTTCTTTTGTTGTTGCATTTGATGCATATAATCTTTCTAGCCTTGTTATTAAAGAAAAGTAATACATTTTCTTGTATGGAATATATTTCTTGTTTTTAAATGAGCTACCTTGTCGATGCTTATACTAGGATGCTCACAAATTTTGCAAGTCATTAGTTCACTATCTCCTCCCCAGTATATCATGCATCCATTAAGACAACAATGAATTTTCTCAACTGGTAGACCCAAGCCTTGAACTAACTTCTTTGTGCTGTAAAAGTTTCTTGGTATTGCATTATTGGCCGGTAATATTTCTTTCAAAAATTGACAAAAGTCATTGAAACATCTTTCAGGTAAATGATGTTCTGCCTTCATATGTAACATTCTTGCAACTTCTGATAGTTGTGAGTGATTTTCATATCCTAGACAGAGCTCTTGGTTAGAGGCTCTTAACATATCAAATAATTTTTTTAGCTACCACATCTGGAGGCTCCTCCATATAAGTAGGTGAGAAATCAAGCCCTCCAACATATATGACCATTTGTTCATACATATTATATGATGATGGTCCAGCACTTGTAGCTAGTTTAGCGCTTACACCTTGTTCACCATGAGTGTCGATATATGGCTCACTAGGTTCTCCAGGGTGAATCCATTGGTAATATTACCTTACAAATCCATACTTCATTAGATGATACCTAACAATATTTTCATACCAAAATGCACGATTTTGACATTTACGATGATTACATAGACATTTGATTTTAATTCCATCCATACATTCTAGTGCATTCTTGCAAACTTAATGAAGCCATTGTGTTCTGTGAACTTTTGTAAAATGAACACGACTGAAGTGAAAATGTAAAGATTAAATTTAAGAGAATAGAGCTTTTCAAAAATGTCTTAAAATTAATTAAAATTTGTTACAGTTTTGCAAACCGGTCCGGTATGAGAACCAACATTTTGGAAAATTAAACTTAATATGCTTTGTTAATTATTTTAGAATATTATTTGTATATCCTTATTATATATCAAGCTAACTTATTATTCATAATGTGTTTATAGTATTGTATTCTAATTAATACACTAGGGTCTAAATATTCTTTTACTTTATATATATATATATATATATAAGGTTAAAATAAACTATCTATCGAAGAGCAGACGCAGCCATAGGGATCTACCAAACATATTACTTGTTATCACTTATCGAGACCAAAGTTCGGAGCTTTTTATTTCAATTAGTTTCAATATATACATATATATATATATATGAATATAAATATAGGAAAGTAACTAATTAAAAATAGGGAAGATTCACGCATGGCACCTACGTAATTTTCGGGGAAATTTCCCACCCCTCCTACTTTGCACCCCATGACGGCCTTCCGTTGAGTGTTTAACTTCCCTTTTACTACCGTTCACTTCAAATGGGTCCATCGTCCTTGTTGCTGAAAATCCCATTTTGTGGCCTTGAAAATGGTGGGAAAAGAAAGCACCAAATCACATCGTTCAGCACTTTTCAAGGGCTTTACTTTGGTTCCACGATGAGACCAAGAAATGCCTAGGGAGTTGCATTACATCTTGTTCGTTCTCCTCATTTCTCCCTCATTTGAGGTTGTTCGAGCTTAAGTTCTTGCCCGGTTTCGTAATGTCTGGTAGAGAATCTCTTTCATTGCTGTCCCAGTTTGACCCGTTCCGCGGTGTTTGTGTGGCGGCATCTCTATTTGTGGCCAAAAGTGCGGGTGAAGTTTATCATCCACCAGAAATATATGTCGTCGATTCTCCAACCGAGGAAAATGAGTTGATCTGCAGC
Organism: Dioscorea cayenensis subsp. rotundata; assembly: GCF_009730915.1. Classification (NCBI taxonomy): domain Eukaryota; kingdom Viridiplantae; phylum Streptophyta; class Magnoliopsida; order Dioscoreales; family Dioscoreaceae; genus Dioscorea; species Dioscorea cayenensis. Next base: position 11,888 of record NW_024087185.1, read on the forward strand.
CGGATTGGTCAAAGTGTACTCCATCTTCAAATGAGATGCCAGTGGATTTGTGTCGAGGCAGCGCGCATGTGCCATTGTCAGTCTCCCGTTTGAAAAGCGAGTTCGTTTCGTTCGTAAAGAGGTTCTTCTGGATTTATGGTTATCTGTTTGTATGTACAAATACTGTTTAACTATTTTGCTATTACCCGTTTTAAATATATTACCAATATGTTTAATAATAATAGTCATCTCCGTTTAACTATCTTTACATGTATAACTATTCCTTATTAGCGTGTAAATTCTCCAAAGTCTACTGCGTAAAGCGGTGATCTTTTCGTTTTACTGTCGAATTGTTGCCGGTGTACGTGGCGGATGTGGCGGTGCTTGAGGGTTATGGTGATATCCCGTGCATAAGAATGTGATGGCGGCATTGAATTTACTTATTCACGGCTAACATATATATCCGAACACCCGTTCGTTGTCGTCGATCGTTGTTGGTCCCGTGGCGTTTTAACTTTTTCTCGGATATGAAGAGTCGGCTGCTTGTGGACTTGAGACCATAAATAACAAGGAAGAGCCTTCCATGGACAACCGCACTCCTCGTCAAGTCCTCATCCATCCCTCCTCCTCCTCTTCCTCCTCGTTATACTTGCCTTTCACTGCCAGCATGATGACCCGCGCTGGAGTCGGGGCGCAGTTCGAAGATCAGCTCTATACGAAAAGGATGTCTAGTGATCCTCCTGTATCTTGAGAATCAATCTCGACAGTAATCCGCATGCAGCTTAAGTTAAACTATCTTTTCATGCCCAAATTCGAAATACTCGTATAATTGCACAGATCACGAGGAGGGATTCTCCAGCGGTGGATGGCGGGCAGCGATTAAGCGGAGTATTTTGACTTGGGTGAAAAGTTTTCACTGTGTGTGATTCGCGGAGGAGGGATTCTGCAGAGGAGGAGATCGGGAAACATCCTTTTAAAGGCGGAGTTTGATATTTTCCATGAAAACTTTTGTTACCGTTTAAAAGCATTATGTTGATGTGTCCCAACTATTGTGTACTGTGTTTCACTATCAGGGATCTTCACTTAAAAGTCGGGACCATGACACATTGAGTGATAGAGCGTCATGAGATGTGTTTGTTTAACCTAAATGTTATGCGTTATGCGGAGTTCAGAGTTGATCGCGCATGTTATGCAACCCGCCGATGAGCATTCGAATCGTGCTGACTTGCTTGTTTACGTTCTCTGATCAGTGCAGTGAGTGTCAATGTCCGAGAGAGCGTTGTAAATGTTGTATAAATGTTGTAAATGTTTTGCTAAATAAAAATGAAAGCAGCTTATTTGAAAGATATTGAACTTACTGGAAATTTAAGCGAGACCTAGTACAATGTAGGAAACAAAAGAGCGTCATTGTAAACAATAGAAAAAGTTACCAAATACACTCAAGTTACTCTTTTAAACAATGACAGCGGTGTTTTGAAAATACGTAAAAGATGTTTAAGCGTTGACCGAGGTACCCATCTTGACGATGTCGGTGAAAGCATTCAATTTAAACAATAACATATATTTTAAAGCAGTTTAATCAGCTATATTTGAGCGGTTTCACGTGTTATTTAAATGATTATAGAAGTTTATTTTAAACACCATAATGGATTATGTTAAACACTATATGTCATCGTTTAAATATAGCTGGCCGTTTAAGCTTGGATACTCGTAATGTCGAAGGCGATATTGACAATGCGCCTTCGTGTGACGGTGGCATATATTTTTCCTTTTTGCCCTTGGGATGGAGGGAAAGAAATACACTTCGCTCACATCACACATCTAGATCTAACCTCTATGCACTTTTGTCTTCGTCGTGACGGTGATACTATCTCTCTACACTGTGTGCCTATCCTGACTGCTTCACGTTTGTCGTTTACATCTTCTTCTTCTTCTTATTTACTTCTTCTTTAACTTCTTCCGGCTTATTTTTGGTGCTTCATTTCATTTGGTTTGTACGGATTTGCTCAGCCGATGTATTATGGAGAGTTTTGTGGTATTGCTAGATTCGACGAGGGAAGAGTGCTAATGTTCCTGGCATTTCGAGACTTCTTGGGGTTGGTGGGCGCGAGATATGCGAGCGATGGGGTCACAGTTTCTCTTGTCGTTAAGTTCATCCACCCCGGATGGATATAAAATGGTTTGCCCAATAGAAAAGCGATGTTGATTTCCGGCGGGATGACCAATACCAGCGTCGCAGCTCCATCTTGAAATGTCTTTGTGCCAGTTTATCTTGTCCGTCGGGGCAGAAAATGTGCCATTGTCGAATCTAATGAAAATGAGTTTTTACTCGATTTGTAAGTTCCTTCTCTCTTTTAATTGTTCGGAGATGCGCCAAAGGGTGGTGTTTAAATAGCAGCTCCAGTCAGCTGGTTAACATCTTGTACTGAAAGTCGTTTATGTTGTAAGATTAGCTGCTTGCAGTATTTAATTTCGCGTTTTACATCAATTGTCATTATCCTTAAACATTATATTCTCAAACTAACATATTGATCTCACTACATTTATTGATTGTGAAGTGTTGGCGGGAATTCAGGATTCTGCGGGTGCTCCCGATTCGTCTCATGCAGTGACTTCCAGGACGGTGTGGCCAGGATGTCCTTCCTTCCTCGTCGAGATCATCTATTACAGAAGTCTTTGTGGATTGGATCAGTGGACAGCGTTTGGCAGTGTCAAACATTTTGAGGGATGTACTTCAAAATCATGCAAGACGTCAAAGAGATTTTGTGACTTCAAAGTCTCATAAGAGCGACAACGGGTGTGTTGTGGAATCGTTCGTTTGCGATGGTTGTCGTTAGGCGACTTCGTGCGTCAAAAAGTATAACATAGCTCGGAATCAAAGACGATCATCGTGACGTCACACTCTTAGCGGTGGTGGCATGAGGTTCGTCACGTCCGAAGCGTCCAAAATGATGGGACGTTGGCGCTTGCAGGTGATTGAGAAGCTCAAGGGACCGTCGCCTGTGCAGAGGCCGTACGACGTGGAAGGACATGTTAGAACATGGTATCCATATACCATACAGCAGCGACTTGGTTGAAAAGAGACATGCGGGTGGTCCTCGGCAACGTGACATCTCTGATATGGTCCATTTGCTGGTATGTGTATGAGGTGGGCGGAGACGTCCGGCAGCACGTTGCGATCGTCGAAAGAAGACGGTGATCGTTTTAAAGCGTGCATTCTTTTTCTTTCGTTGTGCGTGTATTGTGTGGGATTCAAAAGGAGGGCTTGCAGAGCGGCGCTGCTATTTCTCGATGGTGCCACCTCCTTGGAGAAAATCGCCGGGGTACACTCACCTAGTGGGTGCCCACAGAGGGAAGCAGGAAACAATGGTTTTCCCATCGTCCTTGAGTGTAGTCGGCAAGCGAGGGCCGTCTGCGATTTGGACTGGTTCATATCCCAGTTAGCGATGCTTTATACGAGGATGGAGATTATCATGAGGACCAATTACCTTGCATTGTCAGACGGAGTCAGGGGCCTTGTGAGTGCAGGGTGCGAGGGAGTCTTCCCTTCTTCAGCCATGCATGCTGTCTTCGACATTTGGAGGCCAATTTTATGACCAATGTCGAGCTTGGAAGGCATTGAGGGATGAGTGCTGGTCTATAGCTTCACGCATTGCGTGGGCATCCACGGCTAAAGATTTCGATGTACCGTGGATGAGCTGAGGCCCACATCACGAGCTCATCACTGTTGGATTAATAAATCGGATATGGCACATTGGTCAATTATCTGTTCAGAGGTGATCATTGGGGTGAGATGTATTCAAAGCGTGCATGGTCGTTCAATGCTTGGATCAAGGGAAGCTGCGTCATTTCTGGGGTGGCGAGAAATGGTGACTCCATAGATCTGCGGATGTTGGTTTACATAACATTTAGTGTTACCATTTAAACATTCTCAATCATTGTTTTAATTACACTTGTCGACTTTAAATATTAATCCTTTTGTTTAAGTATTTACAATAATGTTTAAACATGTTTACAGTGTTAACCATCACTGTCTTTTGTTTGCAACCTTATTTGCGCAGGTTCAAGTTGATGCGCATGTTATGTAACCGGCGTGAGCAAAAGCAACAAATGGGGACCTACTTATGCCCAGACAGTACATTCGAAGGTAGAGATCATTGTTGAGGACATGAAATCTTGATGTTGATCGTTGTGTCGATGATACGTTTAGTGATGGGACGGTCTGACAACTACGTGGATCTGCCATCGAGAACTTGTTCATGTGAAGGTGCTTAAGTTTATGGTATCCCTTGCAAACACGCTTGCGCTGTAATAATCTGGGCAGACGCTCGCGTACATCGATTTATTGGCGGGTACTTCACCGACAATTACAAGCTGGCGTACAAAGAGGCTATATTCTCCATGCGGCGATGTGAGCTTTGCGGCGATACGTGAGCTTAGTTGCGACCGCACGTGGCGAAGCGGCCTGGGCGGCCCCGAGAAACGAAGAGGATTGGAGTCGCAAGCGTTTTGATGTCGCGAGGTTACATTGCACGCTGCCATGGATCCGGTCTGATCCGGCGATCTTGCTTGATGGGCGTACGTGACTAGGCATTGTATACAATAGCAGGCGTGATGGCGAGGACATTGTTATTAATAGACACTTCCATATTTAAACTCTTACTCTTTACAGCGATTGGATGTATTTAAACAAAGACATTGTTATTTTAAAGCGGATACCTTTGTAATTTAAAAATATTTCAGGCGATGTTTAAGCGATATATGGTATATTTAAACAATGAAGCGAAAATGTACATAATTACAAGCGTAAAATTAAACAATGAAATGAAAGCACGAATGGAATTTAACCTGCTTACAATTGAAAACAAAACAAAATTTACATTAAAATATATTCAAGTCATATTGCACCCAGAAGCGAAAAACAATGAATCGAATGTCGAGGTTTACATTGAAACAAAATTGACATTGAGATATACAAGACATTGTTTATGGTCCTGGAAATCTTAACCGCTTGTGCACGACCCCCTTTGTCATGGACGCCAGCTGCCCTCCCCTCCTTAAATATGCGGGTAACATATCTTAATCTGAGGTAAGGGCGATCATGCTGCTGTGGCCGTAACTTCTCACCCAAAGTAATTTGCTGTCGATAAATCGCATAGCGTGAGGCGGGCGCAATCGGCCTTCCTTGTTTACGGCGTGGGGTTTCCATATGAGTGCAGTGGAGTACTTTGCCGTCGCCGACTCCGCTCGAACTCATATCGACACAATTATCTGAATAGATTCATTGTCGAGATATCTGGTTGAATTAGAATACCGATTAAATACCAAAACACTATTAATCGGACATAATTAAAGAACTTACCATGTCAGCAGCGTCTTTATCGTACCTCGGACGCGAAGAATAATGCCATGTATCTTGTTTATATCATTATCGAGGCGGCGACATGGAGTGGCCATTCATGATTATCGGGAGGATGACAATTTGAACTTCGTGTAGGTTGCCTGACATCCCGACCATAGCCATAATTGTTTTCATAGTGCGTCGTCCTACCTTTGACATAAAAAGCGCAAGCGATTCTGGTGATGGGCGCGCTTAAAGTGGGATATGGCTCTTTTGCTCGGCGACTTTTGCTATAATACATCACGAAAATGTCCATCGCATCATCATGACCATCTCCTTCCCCTCAAGCGGTGTACAATTTGTCGGGTGTGGTGTGACGTCATTCTTCCACGACGAGTCTTGAGATTAAGCGATAACATATATAATAAGACCATATTGTCAAAATGTTTAAATGATATTATCAATTGTTAAATGATATTATATATAATTAAGCGTTAAGTTGAAAACTTAAATATTAACATAAAGACATTAAACACCATTAGAAAAATGGTTAAACACTATAATAAAAACTTTTTGTAACACTATCATAAAAACTTAAGACTTACCGTCCATACGGCAGCGGTTGAGGAAGATGCTCATCAACTCCTGCTCATATTTGTTAAAACGAAAGAGCCAACCCATGGGGAATAAAAGCTTTTCAGACGTCTGGTCCCCATTGTTGGTTGGCCTTGATCATCTCTCGTTGCTCGGTCGGGAGTCTTCATGAGGGGCGCTATCCGTTGCACCTTCGCGATGTCACGACACCGGTGGCATCTTCCTTCGATGCGAGGGCGGCTGCTGACGGCGATCAGCTGCGGACACATCCTTACATGGTTATTCTTGTTGTGGGATTGTGCATGGCTTCGATGCGAGGATAGCGGCGACAACGTCAACCGCGACGACACATCCTTACATGGTTGTATTTATGGTGGGATTGTGCTCTGCGTTCTTGTCTTTGATCGTCGCCCGCGACCCGCAAGCAGTTCAATGATCTTCTCAGCCAGTAGCCCCGCGGCAGCGACATCATTGGGAGACACGCTTAGCTTGTTCTTGATGCTGCAAGGATTGTGTCCATCTTTTGATGCAATCTCGACAACCCGGTTCCACCGGGTCCATTGTTCATTAAGAAGAGGTTGACGGCCTTCTCAACCCGTGGCAGCGGCCACATCATCGGCGATGTCCTCCACCGTCATGGCCATGTCATCAGCGGCGGCTTGAGCCTCGGTATGAGCATCGGCCGCCCGATGTGTTGCTGTTGTTTCGTCGTTGGCGGCGAGGGTGGAGCCGGGAAGCGATGTTGTTCTCCTCTTCTTACAGCCGTCTCTTGAATGTGGCGTAGTCTGCGGATGACTTTCCCGATGATGTACGTTATCAAATTCCGGCGCCTCGTTCGTCCCGGGTGCTTGAGTTCTTTTGGAGAGGATAGCGCAGCAGTGTTGTGATCTCTCCGGTGCCTCGGCCACGAGCGACAAAGCTAGAAACTCGGTCATCAATATCAGCACGCTGCGTAAGAGTTAGCGGTGACGTCTTACGCTTAATATAGCGGTTGGGCCTGCACTGCGGTCGGAGCTGCCTGCCATGGTCGAGCTGCCGCAGTCGGGGGCTGCCGAATTGTCGTGGTAGGAGGGGTTGCTGCATCTGCCGGGGTGGGGAGGGCTTCTCGTGCGTTGAGGGATTGCGTGCTTGGCGTGGTGGCGTGAGTAGGAGAAGCTGCGTCGGCGCGCCTGCGATAGAAAGCGCCTGCCCTCTCATCCTGCCTTCGAGCAAGTGGTTCGGGCTTGATAGCATCCTGCGTCCGTCGGTTGGCCCAATAAATATTTCTTCTTGA
>NW_024087186.1:0-49014 GCF_009730915.1 Dioscorea cayenensis subsp. rotundata
CCCCTAGCCAAGCCCTCTCTCAAGTCGAAAAAGATGGAGAAAAGAATACAAATATCGGGGCTTAATCGGCTTTAAATAGGGCTGGAATCGGGCAACTCCACGGGCGTGGACGCTACACGCGCTCAGTGATTTCCACATGGGCGTGATAATTTTCCACACGCCCATGTGGATTCTCCGCTTTCTCCGATTTCTAGCGGCTGCGGAACGAAAGGTGCTACATAGCATTTGTGCCGATTGTTGCTATAGTCTCCGGCCCCGAATAACTTCCCCAATTCCATACTTTCATCGGGTAACGCAACGGGCACACGCTCACGCCAGAATCACTTGCTTCTTCAATGATATATATGTTGGTGGGGGTCTTGTTCTTGTATGCATAAGACGGAATGCTCGAGTGTGCCACCTTGTGCCCCTCCAAATGGATGTACTCACTGAATGCGAGGAGGTTGGCACACACTCTAGCATTTTCACACCTGTCCCTATGTCTTCGCTTGAACCTTAGCAAGATCTCCTCCAAAAATAGGTGCATTATGATCCGTGATTGGCCAATTTCCTTCATACTCGGCCCTCACAACCCTACCCGCATAAAAAGTAGCACAAAAACACACATATTAATGTAAAAACCTCGAGAAAAGTAATGCTCAACATAAGGAATGAACGCTTCGCATTCATATCGCACAAGCACTTATCAACACCCATGCACTTGTGGTACACACGCAAGGATGTGTCATATTTATAATATTAGGCTTGCTATGGCCCCACCATGAGAGTTTTGATGCCCGTGGTGAGTAATTTGTTGCTTAGGCTCCAAGTCATGTCCCTAGCACGGTCTTCTCTCGGGCATTGTGTGGATGGATCATGGCGTTGATGGTTTTTTACAATGGCCGTTATGATTTTTGTGTTATTCTCTATGATTCCACACTACTACGGCTTGATAATGGTAGTGATGGGAGTGGACAATGGCCTTGGTGAGATGTTACCACGACCGTTGTGAGTTGTAGTGATGATCTAATTCAGCAAGTTAGTCTACTTTGCTTTCAAAAGCCCCCGTATTAACTTCGTTGGAACTAAAATAAAATAAAAACTCATGGTCAATGAAATAATAAAATTATGTACTAGTTTGTCGCTAAACGTGTCAAATCTTATGCTAAATACAGCATAAATGATTTGGAAAATATGCACTTTCAAACACTTATCAAACCTTCCCACATTTAAGCTTTTGCTTGTCCTCAAGCAAATAGAAATGATAAAAAATAAATGGAAGACATGATGAGTGCTTGACCTCAACCAACAAGAGAAGGAGTTTTAGTAGCACAAGGGAACAATCAAATGCTAGATAACATGGATATGCTCTACAAAGAGTAGTTTCCTTGTCTACTATCTTAGTCTAGATCATGTTGCAAAAATCTTTTTGGGCTTTTTATTCAGCCTAACTCTATACTTTTTTTGTAACTCTTCATTCAAAATCACATAATTTTTACTTACTTTGTTTTCACAGTTAGTAGCTTTCAAACTTCCAAGGAGGTAAACCCTTTTCTCGCCACTGTGGCATACTTTTATGTATCCGACTTGTTGGGAGTAACTACACATTACAAAGGAGGTAGCACTTTTCTGCTATAGATATATTTTACTAAAACAAGAAAACTAACGACATTGCTACTATAAAACATCACTTTCCATATATAAGGTGCAGAGTGTATACAAAAGGGGCACAAGGTAGAGCAAAAACTCACAAAGCATCCTAACTCTTGAGAAGCATAGAAAGAAAAAAAAGGCAAAACTAACATATATCATGTCCCTAGACTAGAGAAACTCCAACAAATAAGTGCAATTATGTAAAGCACAAGAACCATTAAAATTTTTTTTTTTTCACAAACATAATAAAGAAATCATACACTTTCTTCCCACACTTAAAGATGTACATTGTCCATAATGTACGGATGCATGCACAAATGTAAGTGATACTAAAATAAAATAAGTGAATAAAATAGTGTGTGGAGACTAGTACTTCCTTGGTTTCTTAGTTAGGCCGACAAGGGTGATGAAGTTACCCTTGTCCAGACTCCGAATTGTGTGGGCCGAAAGAGCCCGATCACCTCAAACCCTGGTTAAGAAATAAATGAAAAGAAATTAAATACAGGAATAAAATAAAATGTTGTAAAATAAAATCCACTATGATTAAAAGATAAGTACAAAAGTAGTAGGGTAGATGTTCCATGTTGAAATGAAAAGTACAATGTATAACTCAAAATAAAATTTATAAAAGTGATAAAAAAAAAATCAAAATGGTGGGCACCCTTATGGAAACTCTAGATTAGCATATGAATGGAAGACTGATGGTATTAGTGCACTAGGAGGAGGCTCTGGTGACACTGGAGTTATAACTGGTTGTGAAGTAGGCAACGCAGTGGATAGGGAGTCTTAGCTCTACAGATGCATGAAAATCTATCTGAGGAGCCCCTCAATCCAAACTTGACCCTCGTTGAGAAGGGTTAGGCGCTCCTTAATTGCTAGTGGCAGAGATGGGATTAGTATCATGGTTGGTGGTGGAGGAGGAGGAGTAATTGAAACTGGAGCAGTGGTCATGGGAGGATCATCGTGCACAGCTGGGTCTCCCGGGAAAGTAGGACCCGTGGACCACTCAATATTGCACCCCGTGGGTGTGTCTCGCCACTCTATCATGCGCATCACTTGAGCGCGGTGACTCGACTGTGTGCATGTTTCCAACTCACGGAATGCCTGTGCAACGGTTAATCAAGCCTAGATCCCATGCAAGCCTGGTAATGTATGGACCAAGAAAGATGGTCACCATTCTGGGGCCCTATGCCTGATGACGCACGATGTGTTCTTCGCAAGTGCACAGGTTGGACACAAGTAGTAAAGTGGTACCCTCGTGGGTTAGGTTGTCAAACCACGTGGATCGGACTCAAAAATACTCACTTACCAATCGATCTCTAGCTAGAGTGAATTGATGATTGATTAACACGTAAGAATAGAAAAAGCAAAAAGATAAGAGAAGGAACAAGTGGAGATAATAGGCAAATTGGATTGAGTGTCAAGCAAACATGAGAACAATGCCCCGGATGTTTTCTATGCACCAAGTGATGCTCACTCACCTCATGACTTACCAGATACATTCTTGGGTTCTAGTGTATGCTCAAGAGCAATGCTGCAACTATGACTCTCAACTACGTCAAGTTTTGTAGAGATAACTAAGGGTTCAAGCTCACCAAGTTATGCCATTGCATAGGGCAACAACAACTATGACAATCCACCATCGAGTTTTACCTAAGAAACCATGCGTATCAAGCACATCGAAGTTTTTACAAACACAATATTTAACACAAGAACCAAAAAGAACTCCTAGAATCAATAAGAATACAACTGCTTTAAGCATACTAAAGTGACATAGCTCCCACCCCAACAGCACCATGGCCGGGCTAGCCCTCATGGTGGGTACAACATGGAGGATATGACAAGATATCTAAAGAAAGAAGACATGACTCCCTTCTCTTCAATATTTGCCTCTAACATCGAGCTCCATGTGCTAGAACCACTTCCCTTATGCCTCCGACTCACTCTTTGTTGCCCTAGAAGGTGTGGATAAGCTTGATCTTCATTCTCATCAATATCCTCCCCGTGGGAGAAGAAGATCCCCAAACAAAGATGGAAACGGAATCCTAGAAACTGGAGTTAAAAAGGGAGATTTCGGGCCTGACATGGCCGGCACATGAGCGTGTCCAGAACATCTTGTATCGGGGAAAATTTGAGTGAAATGGCAAGGACCCACCTGGAAGATTCAAGAGAAGGGACACAATCGTGTCTTAACTGTGGTAATCGGTGTGACACGCAGCATGTCGAGCACCTAGAGCTGCCAATCTTGCTTTCACTGGTTTTTTTCAAAGGGCATAGACACGATGGTTTCATGACAAGATCAATCTTGCTACATGGATTTCTCTCAAACAAAGATGCCAAAGTGCTATGGTATTCAAAGGAAAAGGACACTTGCATGTCCGGCCTCGTGTCCACCTTGAGCACTTAGCACCCAAAAAGGTATTCTTCTATTTTCTTCCCCATTTCACTCCAAATCGCATCGAGCCCTCCTATTCCTACACAAGTAATAAAAATACCTAGAATTGTACTACACATGCATAAAAGTAAGCTTGAGAACAAGTATATTTGATGGATTTAGGGTATGAAAACATGTATATAACGTGCACTCATCAAATACCCCCACATTTGAGTTGTTGCTTGTCCTCAAGCAACCACCAAATACTTAACAACAAAGAACCTGAGTGCAGTGCTTTCAATCTTAGGAGAAAGGTGGTGAAAGTTTTAAATAAAGGGTAAACACGGGAGTTAGTAAGAACATAAATGCATAATAACAACTATACTCTTACTTCCAAAACCTAGTGCGTGTGTGTTTGAAGACCCTAACTTATGTTTCCCATGGGCACAAGATATTAAAAATGAAACAATGCTCAACGGGTAGTAGCTTCATACACCCTAGAGGTAGCCTTTTCCCTAGGTAGGCCATCAAATGTACATTTGTGATGCCCAAAATTCAACAACTCAAGAGTGGCTTTCACTCATCTAAGGTGATAGCTCTTTCTACCATCTTTATCACAAAACAAAACTTTACACGATAATTGGTAGGGCATTTCTAAAGAGGAATCTGACTTTCCAATTTTTATTTTTATTTTATTTTTTAACACAAGAACATGTTGAACCATAATTAGGGTTAAGTGATAAGGATTTTAGGTTAAGGAAGTAAAAGTAAGTCATAACTTCACTAAAATGATTACTAACACACACTGGTCCCCCTAAGTTTAAAAATCACGCAATAACTAATCATAGATCATCATATGCAAAGCACTCATCAAATACAAGCATGCAACCCTCCCCCACACTTGAAATTTACATTGTATTCAATGTAGATAAGTGATACAATAAAATGAAGAAAAGGTAAGGGAAAAGGGTTAAGTGACTACCTTGGGTAGAAAGAGAAGTTGATGCCGTTCACTTGTGCCATTCTACAAATCAAAACATGGAGAGTGATGATGCTGCTCTCACGTGTTGCCAACTCCAAGCATCCACAAAATTCCTAAGAGACATAGTGGAACACTAGAAAAGCGTACATAAGTAGCTAACCAAAGATGTAATTAATATAAAAGTAAACAAATCAAAATGTTAGTGCAGCAGTTGACTGAACTACACAACATAGATAGGAAAGAAAACAAACACAAAGTATGAAAATAAAACAAAGAAAACAAAGAAAATAAGGATCACTGGAATCGTAAAACAAAGACACTTTTGAGTCAAAACTGCCATCGAGGGTGGTAGAGATGCCAAATCCCTCAAGTCTCGCAGTGTCCACACCAAAGATGTCGCAGTGGGCCGTATAGGGGAGGTAGGCTCGAGATAAACGAATCCCCTGCGTTTCGGGCGATGAGCACCACGCTCCGCTGTAACCATCAAAACTCAGCAGATGAACAGAAAATCGGCTCAGAAGAGTGAGATGGTGACCGTGAATGCGGATGAGAAGATGTAGCCAGTGATGGAGGAGCTGGGATAGCAGTGTCAGTAGTGCGGCAGCAGGTGGATCATCGGTTAGTGTAACACGGTACTCGGTCCCTCGGACAATCTTAATCCTATGAACCATCCTTATCGAACGCAATGTCTTGAGGGACATAGGGGCAACGCCCCCACCACTCACATCCTGTCAGCGACTTGATGGGTGCCAAAATGGTGGACTAACTGGTAATATATGGGCCAACAAATAGTGCACCGACACGGGGAGATGTCCTCTGATGTGAAATAGACATGGCCACTTCATAACCCAAATGCATATGGAACCCGTCTACCATGCTCAAAAGAAAGTCAAAATCTCACAAGCTGATAACACTAGTGTTGTCGCTGTGACTCGCCAAAGTGTGACCGAAAGCGTGAAATCGATGTAGCATGTAGCTCGGGATCGGAGCAAAGAGCCTTGTTCCAACGGGGATCATAAGTAGGATATGAGCTCAATCGCTGCTGCATTGCTAAGTGGCTCCCCCGCCGATCCGGGAGGTAAGCAAAGCATCATAGGCGTGGTTAGCGATAAACTCGCAGGCACATATAAGCCCAAAATGAATGGAAAACTCAATAAGCCCTCATATGATGTAGAGCACTAAAAACATGAAACTGAATGAAGTCGGCGCGGTGAAAATCGATAGTGCCACGCGCATCTCGAATGTGGATAACACCTCGACTGCCATATGCTTGTAGGTGTTATTGGTGATCTGAAGTAGCTGACGCCAAGCCCTAACACTCAATAACTGCTACACTTCGGCCTCCAATCCTATCTCACGTAAGACATCCTAGTCTATCTCTCTTGATTCACCAAAGTGTTGATGAGAGAGACTAGCGTATCGCTAAATATGAGGCTGAGAATGAAGTGTAGGTCGGTAATGTACTCCGAACGATGAGGCGTCGGTTCTGGGCCTCTTAGAAGGCCCATGATTGCTTCTCCGCAAATGTATGGGATCGCTAAGTAATACTCTATGTGTGACACATGGGTCATATTTCACGGGGCTAAGAAAGTATTATTACTCACTTTTCATCTATCATCTAGCCTACAATTCTTACTAAGAAGAACAAATAAAACAAAATAAACTAACTTAAGCTAATCCTATGGCCGAGTAAAAGCACACAAATGTAAACAAACAAGCGAGTGTCAAGCATGAGAAGGGAGTGTTTGGATAAGGAATCCATCTACGGTTGTCACTAGGGTCTAAACTAGGATGGTTTAAAGTGTATTGACAACACTTAAGATCTAGAGATTTCTTAGATGGTTTAAAGTGTTAATTGGAATCCCTTTTGGATTAACCCACCTACGATCACAATGAGCTGAAGGAAATCTCTAATAGGAGTAAGCCTACTATCCTTCCGCTTAATCCTAGCAATGGAGGGCTACCAACACCCGATCTCTCGGCGTGTCAACACAAGAATCCCCTTTTAATCTCTCCTAGATCTAGTACACGTGAGTAGATCACATCTACATGTACAACTCATAAAAGATTTATGGATTTCTCCACAAATGTAATTCTAGACATGAAAGCATGAAAGATTTAATCTCAAACAACTATCATATTAATTGACTAACAACATCTCAAGTTCATACACAAGAATAAACCCTAGGGTTCATCCACATCCAAACACAGAAATAAGTTAATCTCCCATGATAAGGGACACTTATACAATATACAAGGAAGACAAAAACATAAAAGAAGTAATGAAAACTTGAAATGCTCAAGAGAAAATGATGATTTCTTACTGGATTTGGAGGGGAGATGAAGAAAAAAAGAAGAAATCACCAAGGAAAACTTTTGCGATGTAAACCGACAAACGAACCGCTCTTTATAGGCCTAAGGAGGAGAGGAAGGGTCGAACGCTGCGGGAAGGAGGTGTGATGAAAGGGTGGGAGCGTCAGGTGTTAGGGTTTTAAAAGGAAATGGTAGAACCTGAACGGCCATGCCCGGACATGCACACAACATGTGCGTGACAAATCGTGGGGATTAGAACAAGAAAAACTAGGGGTGACACAATCATGTTGCCGAGTGTGCTAATCCCACTAAAAATCTCAGAAGTCTAATAATAATTCAAAACAGTTGTGACACGATCGTGGCAAGTGATTAGAAAACGTGTCTCCCCTTAACATTCTCGTGTCAAGCCGATGTCCATCCTGGAAAATTTCAAAATGTCCAGCTAGTGAAAATCAGTGGCATGTGCATGGGCGTGTCCTGCCTGTGTCATGCCTGTAATTTTCTAGAAACAAAGTTCTTTCCTTCCCAATAAACACCAAAGTGCAAGGCAGAACGTAAAACAACATCGGTACGAATGTCAAATTGAAGGAGTATAAAAAAAAGAAAATTGTAAGAGAGTGCAGATAAAACATAGCTGGGAAATCGACAATCCAAGAACAAATTGAAAAATCAAAAAATGAACAAATGACTAACACAACAACAACTTGGGTTGCCTCCCAAGAAGCGCTTGTTTAACGTCACTAGCTTGACGTATTCTATTTGCGCTTATGGAGGTTCACGAAATTGAGATCTCTCTTGGCCACCTATGATATAATTGCAAGCATATGGTAATAACATATTAATCAAGTGGACCTCACCAAATGCTCGAGTAGCGGAATGCTCAGCATAATGTGGTGCTGGTGGTAAGGTGAGTGACTTCTTCTTCCAAGATGTAACTTTTTTCCCCCACTTTCTTGCTTTGGAGACTCATTCCCTTGGTGGCTCTAGATCTCGTGGCCGACAATTCCAAGCTTTGGACTTCTTCTAATTCCCCTCAAGTCCCTCATCATCCAAGGAAGTGTCATCCAACAAGTTTGCAAGCTCATCTTTTATGAAAGTCTCTTGCAAAAAATCAAAGACAACCTTATCAACAACATCAACATAATAACATGTATCATCAAAATCCATAGTATGTCTCATGGAGTCATGAAGTCTGAAAGTAGTTTCTTCATCACCAACTCGAAGTATCATTTGAGCATCCTTACCATCAATGAGAGCTTTGGAAGTTGCTAAGAATGGCCATCCCAATATTAACGACGCTTCAACCTTGTTATCAATATCTAAATTGATGAAATCTACTGGGAATATAAACTTGTCCACTTTAAGCAGAACGTCTTCATTTATGCCCCTTGGTCTTCTAGTGGATCTGTCTACAATTGCAAAGTCATGTCGGTAGGTTTAGGCTCTCCAACCCCAGGTTTTGAAAAATTATATAAGGCATTAAACTAATACTCTCCCCAAGGTCAGTGAGAGCCTTCTCATCAACCAAACCCATAATTATACAAGGGATAATGAAGCCCCCCTAGATCTTTCCCTTTCTTGGGGAGTTTGTTACATATCAAAGTAGAACACTCCTCACCGAGTGTCACAGAAGACACGTCCTCCAGCTTCCATTTGTTGGTGAGCAATTCTTTTAAGAACTTGGCATACCTCAGCATCTAAGCAAGAGCTTCTACAAATGGCACATTAATGTGTAAGTTTTAAACATGTTACAAAAATTTTTTTGTATTGCTCCTCTTGTTGGTCTTTCCTTGCTTTTAGCAAGGTATGGAAGCTTTCAAAGTGATACTCCAAAGACTAATTTTTTTGTCATTTATGGTGTTGTCTATGTTGGTGCTCAAGGTGGGTTCAGCCACAACCGGTTCATGCTTCTTCTTGACAAAATCTGGGAGTTGCTTCCCACTCCTGAAAGTCACACCCTTCAGTGATTCTTTCTGGTTAACTACTGTTTTGCTCGGGAGCGTCTCGGGTAGCCTTTCTTCCAGCAGCTTGGACATTTGTGCTACATGATGCTCCAAGTTCCTCATGGTTGCATTGGTGTTTCTAATCATCTCCTCATGACATGTGAATCGAGTCTCAGTACTCTTTATGAATTGGGTCATTAAACTGGTGAGATCATTAAAAGGTTCTGAAGAGGATGAAGACTGTGATTGTTGTGCAATCTAAGTGGAGGCATGTATTGTGACTGTTATTGTGCCAATTGTCCCTGTCCCAACTGACTCCAGGAGAAATTTGGATGATTCCTCCATCCAGCATTATATGTGTTGCTAAATGGATTGTTCTGATAATGACAGTTCTGACCAAGGAAGTCCACTTGCTCAATCTGATTAGCACTTGCATCAATGGAAGAGGTAAAGCTTGGGTCACCTGAGTGTCCAAAATGATCGTGAATGGGTCCCGAGCTTGAAGACGGAGGTTGCATATTGTATAATCTCTTAGTTATTACTTCAACTTGTGCTGCAAGAGTAGTGATGACATCCACTTGATAAATACCGGCAGACTTCACCGGTTTGTTCCCCTCTGAACTCCATTGATACCCGTTGTTTGCCATCTCTTCAATCAGATTTTGTGCTTCACTCTGTTGCTTGTTACACAATGAAACTCTGATGGCTGCATCAATCATTTGTTTAATGGAAGTATTTAGTTTATTATAGAAGATCTAGATTTGCATCGACTCAATGATTCCGTGCTGCGGATATTTTCTCAACATCTCCTTATACCTATCCCATGTATCGTATAATGATTCAGATTCCAATTGGCAAAAAGAGGAGATGTCACTCCTGAGTTTGGTGATCTTAGAAGGGGGAAAATATCAAGCAATAAATGCCTCAGAAGTTTGCTTCCATGTTGTGAGAGACCCAGGTAGCAAGGAATTTAGCCACTGCTTGGCCCTTCCTCGCAATGTGAATGGAAAGAGTCTTAGACGAACTGCTTCCTCAGAAACATTGCTCACCTTGTAAGTATTGCAGATTTCTAAGAAGTTTCTAAGGTGCTCATATGGGTCTTTGTCCTAAAATCCATCGAATTGACACATCTGTTGCACCAATTGAATTAGATTCAGCTTTAATTCAAAATTGTTTACTGCAACAGGAGGATTGACAATACTCAAAGTGACTCCCGCAAGATTTGGCCATGCCAAATCTGAGATACTCTATTGTTGATTACCAGCCATTACATCTTCCTGACCCACTTCCACACTAATCTTAACAGATCCTATCTTACTCCAATTGATCTTCCGATCATTTTTCTGAAATTTCTTTCAACTTCGGGATTAGGACTTGCTAATGGGGCAGAAGTGAATCCACTGGTCATGCAATTGTGCCTACGTGTAAAAAATAGAGCAATTTAAGCTCAAAATAAAATAAAAGTAAACTAAAGATAAAAATAAAATAAAGATCACAATGAAATGAAATATAATCACAAGTATACACAATATAAACAAACTAGAGCACTAGATTCTAAGCTTTCTTAATAGTTTCCAGTCCCCGTCAACGGTGCCAAAAACTTGATGTGTTCTCCGCAAGTGCACGGGTCACGCACAAGTAGTAAATTGGTACCCCGTGAGGGATAGGGTTGTCAAACCATAGGGACTTGACCAAAAATACTCACTTACCACTGATCTCTAGCTAGAGTGAATTGATGATTGGATTAACACAGAAGAATAGAAAAGTAAAAGAGATAAGAGAAGAAACAGGTGGAGATAATAGGCAAATTGAATTGAGTGTCAACAATAAGAGAACAATACCCCGGGATGTTTCCTATGCACTAAGTGATGCTCACTCACTCTCATGACTTACCAGGTATATTCTTGGGTTCTAGTGTGTGCTCAAGAGCAATGTTGCAACTATGACTCTCAATTACATCAAGTTTTACAGAGATAACTATGGGTTCAAGCTCACCAAGTTATGCCATTGCATAGGGCAACAACAACTGTGACAATCCACCATCGACTTTTACCTAAGCAACTACACAGATCAAGCACATCAAGTTTTGTAAACACAATATTTAACATAAGAACCAAAAAAACTCTATAAATCAAGAAGAATACACGTGTTTAAGCATATAAAGTGACATAGCTCCCACCCTGGGGCACTGTGGCCGGCTAGCACCTTATGGGTGGGTACAACATGGAGGAGATGATAATAAATCTAAAGAAAGAAGACATGACTCCCTTCATTTCAAGATTTGCCTCCAATGTTGAACTTCGTGTCCTAGCACCTCTTTCCTTGTTCCTCCAACTCACTCCTTGTTGCCCTAGAAGGTGTGGATAAGCTTGATCTTTGCTCTCATTAATGTTCTCCCAGTGGAGAAGAAGATCCCCGAACAAAGATGGAAACAAAACCCTAGAAACTGAAGTTAAAAAGGGAGATTTTGGGCTCGACACGGCCAGCGCATAAGTGTGTCCAGACCGTGTTGTATAGGGGAAAATCTGAGTGAAATAGCAAGGGCCTACCTGGAAGATTCAGTAGAAGGGATATGGTCATGTCTTGATCATGTACTGGTATGACACAAGCGTGTCAGGAGCACGTAGAGTATGTCACCGCTTCTTGAATAAAATTGCTTTTAACATGGGTTTTTCAGTGGCACAGACATGATGGTGTCTATACAGTGTCAATCTTGAGAACACCCTTCTACATGGATTTCTCTCTAAACAGCACGCTAGCTATGGTTATCAGTGAAAAGGATATGTGCGTGTTTTGCCCATGTCCACCTTGAGCACTTAGCACCCAAAAGGCATTCTCTCTATTTTCTTCCCCATTTCACTCAAAATAACATCGAGCCCCATATTCCTACACAAGTAACAAAAATACCCAGAATTGTACCTAACATGTATAAAAGTAAGCTTGAGAACAAGTATATTGATGGATTTAGGGCTTGAAAACATGTATATAATGTGCACTCATCAATGCAACTGGCAAGCTAGGATATGGCCGATGTTAATTGGCTTATGAGCCACCATGCTACATAGGAAATATAGGTTCCAGAGGTTCATGATTCCCGTGCTATCACTTTTTCCATGTGTGTGTCCTCGATAGGATGGCATGGATGTACCTTAGGAATGGTTTCACAAGGGCAGACACCTTTGAAGTACCGCATATGTTTGTCTCATGGCCTCGAAGAGTCTGGGTCCAAATTTGATCTGGACTCAGGTGGACCAGTAGGTTGATATGGAGTTGAGAGTAAAACTCAGTGAGAGAATACTCCATATCGATGAGTTCCATCCTCATGGATAAATCTGTGAAGGACATGACGTACTCCTCGCAAAACATTTGGAAGTTAATGGTCTCCCTCTGGCTAAGGCTGATGACCGTCCAATCCAGCTCGAACAAACTCATCACCTTTATTGTGAGCTCCCAGTATATGGGCTCATAAGTGGTAAAGAACTACTCCCAACCCTGCATTGAAATAAGGCCATGTACCATGTTGGCGAAGCCGGTGCCCTCTAGTGTTAGCCAATCAATTAGGTGACTCTCAATGAAGCACTGATCCATGAGCCGTCTGAAATGTGTCCTATGCTCATGATCTCCAAAGTAGGCTACTACTGACTAAGAAAACTTACCAGTCATTTTCTTCTCCTTCTTAACCCTAGATTTGGATGGCTGACTATCTTCTTTTGACCTATATCCTACAATTCATAAAGAATATGAAAAATGTGAAGCAAGAATGGATAATGGGTGCATGACTAGTAAACCATGGCTGTTATGAGACCATAATGGTCTCAACATGCCAATTGTGATTGTTATGGTTATCTTCTAGAAATGAATAACAGGCACACAACAACCCATTGTGTGAGCCAGCATCTCTAGTGTGCACTTTTCTGGTCACCACTGGTGCACAACACTCGTTGTGTGTCCACTGTGTCCTAAAATGAGGCAATGACTTGCTGATAATTGATAGACCTTGTTGCTAGGTGTTGCCAAGGAAAAATGAGCTTGAGAAAGCTCACAATAGTCACATAACACCCATTGTGGCTCATGTGGACCCTGGTTAAAAATTTGAACACAACAATCATCACATTGCCATTGTTCATCATGGAACAACTGTTGTGTAGCTCGACTATGGTGAAAAATTTGCATACATGGTTTACTTCAATTAGAATTCAAATAAAATCATTAACCAAAGGATTATAATCATTCGAAAGCTATTAAATCATAGTCAAAACAAGATTTGAGTTTCTTACAAGTTTGCCGTAGAGGAGAATAAAAATTCATGGTGGAAAATGAAGATTTGATTCATAAAACTCACTAGAAATATCAGGGGATCTCTCTGGCTAGGACTCTGAGTGCAAAGGAAGGATCTCTAGTGTAGATGAAGAGAGAAAATATAAGTTTGAGTGAGAAACGCCATGAGACAGTTGATGGTATCCCCATAGCATCTTACAACGACCTTTATAACAGGTAGATAAACGCCATTGTAAATCATTTCAGTTCCCTGGGGCACAACAGCCATTATAGGACTATTATGTGGCTGTTGTTAACTCAATTAGGGTATAAAAAATTTGTATGTGTTGACAACGGCCATTTTAAGGATTGTTATGCTCATAACTACCTTACCATGGGTGTGGTGTGGCTGTGTCAAGACTCTGAAAAATTTAGAGACATAGCACGCTCTAAAGAATGGCTGTTATGGTTTACTATTGCCATGATAACACCTGTAGTGAGCCTGTGATAGACTCATTCAATTTTCCAGAAAACAACAACCCTCTTCCTGAACATCACAACGTGTGCATAAATGGGTGTATAATGCCCGTTATGATGCAAATAGTGAAAAACTATGGATTCTCCCTATACAAAACGGCATGAAAACAATTCCTAACCATGAAAATCAGTTCTACAAACAACATTTCACCCATAAAACCCAATAAATATGATCAACTTCACACCATTAAATCAATCATCAATCTTTATTCAATCATGAAGTGCTTGTTTTAAGTCAAGAGCCTGACGTATGATAAAAACTAGAAATTGAATATAGAAGAACTAAAACATAGAGAAGTTTGCCTCCCAAGGAGCGCTTGTTTCATGTCACGAGCCTGACATAACCGCTACATCAAGATGGTTCAAAGAGGTGGAATTCTTCTCTCTTGTCATTCCAATTGCTCACCCGAAAATAATATTTTAAACTGTGACTGTTTGCCTTTAATGTACCTTTTTGGGGTGAGTTAACACTATAGCACTATAGGGAAACATTTGCATTACCATGAATGGTCTAGACCACCTTGATTTCAACTTACTAGGAAACAACCTCATCCTTGAATTGAAAAGAAGGACTTGATCGCCTACTTGAAACTCCATTCCTTGAGCTCATGAAGTTGTAACTTTCTCTTTTTACTTGCAAGATGAATATCAAGATTTAAGATTTTTATTGCATAATATGCTTTGTGTTCAAGTTCTACAGGTAGATGATAGACTTTCCCATACACAAATCTATACAGTGAAGTTCTAATGGATGTTTTGAATGTGGTTCTATATGCCCACAAGGCATCATCTAATTTCTCCAACCAATCCTTTTAATGATGAGCTATAGTCTTTTCTAGAATTTGTTTCAATTGCATGCTAGACACTTCTACTTGCCCACTTGTTTGTGGGTGATGGATGCTTTTAATGGGTGTGTGTAGGCTCCAAGTCGAGTCCTGGCATGGCTTCTCTGGGTGTTGTGTGTATGGATCATAGTCATGATGGGTTCACAATTCCCGTAGTTAGGCCGTTGTGGCTTTTGTGTGGCTTACAGTGACTCCACACTGCCATGGCTTGGTAACGACAGTGTTGAGTGTGGATAACAGTGATGGTGAGATGTGACCCAGGCAGTTATGAGCTGTGGTGAAGCTCTGATTTAGTAACTTAGTCCATTTTTCTTTGAAATACCCCTGAATTACTTTTTATTCCTAAAACAGAAAGAAAGCCCATGGTGAACAGAAGAATGAAATTTTGTGCTAATTAGGTGCTAAACATGTTGAATCTCATGTAAAATGTAGTGTAAATGATATGAAATATATGAACTTTCTAGCACTTATCAAATATCGCCACACTGAAGTGTTTTCTTATCCTCAAGTAAATATAAAAGATTAAAATGAAAGATATGATAAGTGTTTGAGGGTTTAGGCAAACTCCCTTGAGATCTTTCTGAGAGTGACTTCGAATTTGGCCCACTTGATTCTCTAAGTTGTGCAATGATGCGGTGTGGTTACAAAGTGTGGTTTCGATCGATTGAAATCTTATATCTGATGATGCAATGAACTTGGTAAAAGCCTTCTCTAGGTTAGTCATTAGGTTTTCCAACCTTGAAACTCGATTCTCCATGTTTGGGGCTTGTTGTTGTTGTTGGAAACCGGGTGGTGCCATCTTTCTGTTACCCTTTATTGTTCCAAGAAAGGTTCGGGTGGTTGCTCCAACCTGGATTGTAGGTGTTGCTATATGGATTCCCTTGAGGCCTCATTGTATTTCCTACAAAGCCAACTTGTTCCACTGAGGATGTACCACCAATAAAAATTGGGAAATCGGATGGAGCATGTCCTCCCCCACACCCAGTGCAACTCGTCATGGCCGGTTTTCCCGCACACCCAGTGCAACTCGTTATGGCCGGCACTCTAGGAGAAGTTAGAGTGTCTAACTTCTTGCTCAATGACTCGACCTGGGCCGCTAATGAGGTAACTTTATCAAACTCATGAAGTCTGGCTACCTTCTTTCTGTCTCTAGTATTCCACTGATAACTGTTCATAGCCATTTCTTCGATGAGATGTCGGGCTTCTTTAGGGGTCTTGCTCCCAAAGGTACCTCCTGCTGCAGCATCAAGTAATTGTTTCATGCTTGGGTTCAATCCACTATAGAAAGTCTGAATAATCATCCACTCGGGGAACGCACATTGAGAACATTTCTGTAGGAGCTAATTGAACCTATCCCATGTCTCAAAAAGAGACTCTAATTCTGTTTGCACAAAAGAGGATATTTCATTCCTAAGCTTCATAGATTTTTTGGAAGGGAAATATTGGGCAAGAAAAGCTTCTGCCATCTCCTCCCATATAGTAATCGATGCTCTAGGTAATGAATATAGCCACTTCTTTGCTCTCCCCTTCAAGGAAAATGAGAAGGCCCTCAACTTAATAACATCATCTGTAATACCATTGATCTTGAGCATGTCGCACACTTCCACGAAGTTCTCTATGAGATTGTTTGGATCCTCATCAGCCAAACCATTAAATTGTGCTGACTGTTGCAACATTTGGATGAATGCTGCCTTGAGCTCAAAATTCTGAGCTGTAATCAGTGGCCGCACAATACTTGACTGTGTGCTAAGAACTGCGGGTCAAGCAAAATCTGAAAGTGTCCTCATCGCACATTACTGCTACGCTATGTTATCAGACCCTTCACCTTCTATCTCAGCTTGATTTGACTGTTCTTGCACATGTTCTTTTAACTTTCTATGAATTCTTCGTCCAATATCTAGATCTCCTTCAACCAATGTTGAAGGGTTTCCTTAGGTCATAACCTAGAGCTGCAACCAAAGAAAGAAAAACAAATCAGAATGATGGAAGAATAAGGAAGCGTGAAATAGAACAAATGATGAATAACTAAAATAGCAAAGTGCAAAGTGTTTCCAAAATGCCTATTCCCCCACAACAACACCAAAAACTTAATAACATCCTAATGCGTGTGAACCCCAAGTGCACAGGTTTGTCGAAGTTAAAATACCATGGTGAGTGGGTAGTCGTATCCACAGGGAATAGTGATTAGAAACACAAAGATTGCTATTTAACTAAAATGAAGATGAATTGATAGTGGTGTAAACAAAATCAATAAAAATGGAAACAAGTAAAGAAGAAGGAGGTGCACATAAAAGATAGGTGAGGCAATCGACAAAAATTAAGGCATTCGGACATTGCTCGTCCTAGGACTTCAAGTGCAGAATCAATTATTATGTCTCCTAACTGATGCTTAATGAGTCGTGAAAATCCTTAAACACACAGTCCCAAACCTAAGGTCAATGGTGACTAACCCTACACTATGCCCCGATAGAGAAATTGCTCAGTTTCGGCGCCTCACACTGTGCAAGGTTGCTTAAAGCTCTAGGGACTTCAAGTGGTAAACCCTATTCCCTCATATAGATCTAACCCTTTGGTCCAGATGAAAAACCCCTAGTCACAACGAAGCCCCAGATATTAAGGATTATTTCAATGCTTTACTTTGTTGCTTGCGCAACTATGCCCCAGCGGAGTTTGTCTCTTAGCACTTCACTCAGTTGTGACCGCAAAGAACTCTTGGAACGTGGAGGTGGATAAATCACACCATAAGGGAAAGGGGATGTTCTGCTATCTCTCTACTCACCCTCTCGACCCTCTCCAATCTAGCATTGTCTAACTCTCATGGTGTGTCACTCATCCACAAAGATTACCAAGATGGATTCTCAACCCTATTGTCACTTTAAGGGAAAATCAACTCAACAAGCATTCAACATTGGAACTCGATTAAAACATCAATTAAAGAAAGCATAATAAAAGGTCAATGAAACAAAATCATCCTAGGGTTTACAAGTCCAAGCACCCACTAGGGGTTTAGTTCTCCATGGAGCAAGATACAATCAATAATGAAATCAAAAGTAAAGATATGCAATCCATGAATAAAACCCCTTTGGTGTCTGCGTCGATGGTCTTGTGGAGTAGCCGCGTCTTGTACAAAGGTTCCCTCATCAAACCTATGGCACATCTCGCCGAATTGATGCCGATGAAAGTTCCCCAATAACTATCTTTCGAAGGAATGCGGTGTTGAAGGCCGTAGAACCACTCCAAAAGCCTTGCCAAAGCCTCTCCAAACCCTAGCCGCGAGTGCCTCCAAAAATGGGCAAAAGGGAAAAAGATCCTCCAACACGTCATAAGTGATGGCTTTAAATTTTCTAGAATCGGGCATCCACACGGGTGTGTGGAATTTCCACATGCTGTGTGAATCTGTAGGAATTGATTTTTAAGCGGCCTGTGAACAGTAACTGCTACAGCAATTTGCTACAGTACCTGCTATAGTACTCCACCAAAAGTACTCCCGAATCCACACTTTCATCAAGGCAACATGAATGGGCACACATCCATGCTGTAGATTGCATTGTATCTTTAATAAAATCACATTTAACAATAATCTTGCAAGCATTGCACAAGTCAGAACACATGAGTGTGATTGCCTTTGTACCCCTCCAATTTGCAAGTTCACTCGAGCACAACGGAGGTTGGCACACACTCATAGGTCTTTGAGCACAACTTGTGTCTTCACATTTGTCCACTCCAAGATTTCATCAGCAAAGTGCATTTCTCGATCTACTTTGGCTTCTTTCTTCCATACTTGTCTCCACAACCCTGTATGGACAAAAGTAACACAAATACACATATATGAGTGATAAAATATGGGAAAAGTAAAGCTCAATGTAAGAAAAGAATACTTCGTATTACTAATACACACGCACTTATCAGCACCCGAGTGAGGGACTTAAGGGGTCCCTCACTCATCTCTCACCTCTCATTCCCAATCTCTCTTTTTTCTCTCATTTCTCTTCCATTTCTCCACCAAATCTCCTCATTCTTTTTGCTTTAGATCACTCTCCTCCTTCTCTAAACTTTTTTTGTGAAGAAATTTTGAAGATTAAATACTCTATTGGGCTGATTTGAGCACTTGAATCTCTCCATATACTCTAGGGCAAAGGTAAACTTCTTCATCATTCCATCCTTGGTTTTTAATGGCTTTGTGGGGGTGAATTCTTTGCGATTTTGGGTCTCTTTGGTTAGTAAAACAAGTGTGGAATGATTCTTGATGGTTGTAAATTTTCTTGGCCATCTTTTCAAGCAAAACTCTTGCAAAAAGTTTTCGCATTTACTGTAGCAAAAGGCATTTTTCACTAGTTTTTATTCCATTGAGCTCTGTTTTGCTTGTAACTTGGTTTAATGGCATCTTCTTTCTCTTGTGAACATGTGGGTCAAGAAGGTAGCTTACAAACGAGTTAGGAGGGATTGTTCTCCTCCTCCCGATGAGCCAAGGTTTTCAAGAGAAGATCATAAGACAAGATTTGCACTTTTATCGTGAAAAGGGTTTGGTACCATCCAGAGGATCGATTGGGATGTGTTGAAGATGTTATAATTGGATGAATCATCTTGGAGTTTATTTCTCATAATGGGTAGGATAGATTATTCTCCATTGAAGAGCCCACCTACAAAGAACTCACCTTGGAAGTGTTGGGCACTATTGAAGTTGCAAAGCATTGTCCGTTTACTCACCAAGTGAGTTCCATCTCTTTTTACGCATTTGGGAAGAAGCATCAGGTGACTCAAGACCAATTGAGTGTTCTTTTGGGACTTTATACAGAGGCATACACGAGCACACCCGAGTTTAAAGCCCTACCTCATGACTTCCCATACCCCGTGACAAGTGAAACATATTTGAACTCCATTGCAAGTCGCTCGAAGACAAAGAAGGCCTCCCAGATGTTGAACCCGGCTCATTAATGCATTATTGATTAGATTCTCTATATTTTATCTTCATTGTTCGTATTCTATTTGCATGTACTTTGTTTCTTTGTATTCTCTCTATTATTCAGATTTATAGGTTAAACAACATTGCAAAGAGGAAGTAAGAGTAGATTCTTGGGCCCTTGGGAATACGACCCTCTCATGCTGGTACGAGAGGTATTACTGGATGACCCATATACTTTTGGGATTGTATCAATTGGATCATAGGGCAAAAGGGCTATTTATAGTCAAAAACCGTGACTGTCATGTGCCTCCATGTGACCATGTGAGATTTCACATGCCTACGTGAGCAACAGAAATTCCCATTCGACCGCGTGGAATTTTCATGTGTTCAATTGAACAGTGTTTTTGTTATAGTCTCTTCATAAACACGGCTCACACACTCTTCCCTTGAGGCCACATGGTTGTTTACACATCCACGTGGTAAGTTATGAAGCTTTTCATCATTGAATCATCATAAGGAAGCTCTCGCATTCTTCACACAATTGGGGACATGGGAGCGTGAATGCCATTGTGCCCTTCCAACTCACAAATTAGCTTAAATTCACTTGGATGTTGGCACACACCCACCATATACATGAGCTCCTCTTGTATCTTGATCCGTATGTTATACAAAAAACTCCCAAAATGTAGGAATATAAAACATTTCCACATTTTCATGCTTCATTTGCTGTGAAAATGATTGTATCAGTTTTCATGCTTCATTTGCTATGGAAATGATTGTATTATTCTTTGTTGCAGGTTACAAAAAGTCTTAAGTGTGTAATAAGGCTTTTTCCACATTCACAGGTTGGCTCACGGGTGACCTTACTGGTGAACGTTGGACGAATGGACTTGTTGGCAAGCTTGCCCGCAAGCTTCCCTTGTGAAGCTCTCCAGATGGGTTCACGGCCTCCTTGACGGTCGTCAAGGAGGCCATCAAGCCATTCATAGAGGGTTCACAGGATGGTCAGCCCGAGAACCACCCTGTGAGGGACTTGGGGTGCCCTAAAAATGGGTTGGAGTACTCATTTTGTCCAATTTTTCACTCACCCCTCTTTTTCTTCTCCTCCTCATTTTTCCTTCATTTCTCCATCTTTTTCCCTCATTTCTTCACCATTTTCTTTTTTGTTTTACTCTAAAACACTCTCCTACTCCTTGCCACTTGATTTGTATGATTTATTGGGAGTTTTACTATTTTTTTCATCGATTATCCTAGGTGTTTCTCTCTAAACCCTGGTTCTTGATGTTTGGTTAATTCTTCCTCTTTTCTCTCATTTTTCAAGATTAATGGATGATAATGTTGTTGGGGAATTATTTTTTTGACATATTTATTGGTTTTTGGGGGATTTCTAAACTTGTAAACATTTTTATGCTCCATGTGCAAGGGAAGGTCTTGCAATTTTTTTTCTGGAATTACTGTAGCAATTCTTGAATTCTCTTATTCCCCACTATAATGAACCTTTGTTTCTCTTAATTTTCTTTTAATCTCTTGTTCCTTGTCTTGTAGGAATAACAATGAAATGTGTGGCCTCCAAGCAAGCATGGAAGGATGACACCCCCATCAATGAACCATGTTTCAAGAATGAAGAACATAAGACAAGATACATGTTATTAGCCCGCAAATCCTTTGGCACGGTCCTGAATATTGGTTGGAATATCCCACAAAACTTTAGCATAGATGGCACTATCTTGGAGCACATCTCTTTTTTCAAGACATACAGCATCCACATTGATGATGCTCGACAAGCATGACTTGCTTCGATGATGTTCTTGTTGTTGTTTCTAGTACTTTGTCATATTTTGTGATGTTTTTGTTTTTTTTTTACTCTGTAGTTAGCAAGGGTTCAGTCCTTGCTAAACTCTATTTACCTTGGTTCATTTCATTATGCATCTCCCTATTTATAAGTTTTGAGTTGTGATCAGCTTCTTGATCTTTACAGGATTATTAGGAAAGGAACTTCACTCTCACCACCCCTGTTGGATCAAACTCACCTCATATTCGTGTATGTACTGTTCAATTCTCACCAAAAATGGAGAAGTTCCTTTATATTATCTGACAAACACCCTTATGCATGTGAAACACAAGTGCACGAGTTTGTCAAAGTAATAATACCCTGGTGAGTGGGTAGTCGAATCCACATGGAATAGTGATCAGAAACACCAAGATTGCTCTTTAACTAGAATGAGATAATCGATAGTGGTGTGCACAATATCAATATGAAAATAAATAAAAAGAACAAGAAAGGGAGACACTATAAAAATGAGAGAAAAGGCAATCGATAGAAAGTGGGGCACTCGGACATTGCTCCCCCTAAGACTATTGCTTCAAGTGAAGAACAAACTATTATGTCTCCTAACTAATGCTTAATGAGTCATGGAAATCATTAAACACATGGCCCCAAACCTAAGGTTAACTGTGACTAACCCTACACTATGCCCGGTGGAGAAATCGCTTAGTTTTGACGCCTCATACTGTGCAAGGTTACTTAAAGCTCTAGGGACTCCAAGTGGTAAACCCTATTCTCTAATATAGATCTAACCCTTTGGTCCAGGCGAAAGACCCCTAATCACAACTAAGCCCCAGATACTAAGGATTACTTCAACTCTTCACTCTGTTGCTTGTGCAACTATGCCCCAGCGGAGTTCATTTCTTAGCACTTCACTCTATTATGACCGCAAAGAACTCTTGAAATGTGGACGTAGGATAAATCACAATGGAGGAGAAAGGGGACGTTCGACTACCTCTAGACTCACCCTCTTGACCCTCTCCAATCTTGATTTATCTAACCCTCATTGTGTGTCACTCACTCACAAGGATTATCAATGTAGGTTCTCAACCCTAGTGTCACTCTATGTGAAAACCCATTCAACAAGCATTCAACATTGGAATTTAATTAAAGACATCAATTAACGAAACATAATAGAAAGGTCAAAGAAACAATATTATCCTAGGGTTTACAAGTCCAAGTACCCACTAGGGGTTTAGCTCTCCATGGAGCAAGATATAATCAATAACAAAATCAAAAGTAAAATCATGCAATCCATAAGTAAAACCCCCTTGGTATTCATGTCGATGGTCTTGCGGAGTAGCCTCGTCTTCTTCAAAGGTTCCCTTGTTAAGGCTAGGGCACACCTCACCGAATCGATGCCGATGAAAGCTCCCACAATAACTATCTTGTGAAGAAATATGGTGTTGAAAGCTGTAGAACCACTCCAAAAGCCTTGCCAAAGCCTCTCTAAACCTTAGCCGCGAGCGCCTCCAAAGATGAGAAAAAGATGGAAAGAAGGATCCCTAAATTGGCTGAAATCACATCTTTAAATAGGCTAGAATCGGGCATCCACACGGGTGTGTGGAATTTCCACACACACTCGTGTGAATCTGCAGGAATCGATTTAATGCAACCTGTAAATAGTAACCGCTACAGTAAATCACTGCAATGATTTGCTACAGTAACTTGCTACAGTAACTCACACGGTCACATGGAGGCATGTGACTAATGCAGTTTATGCTTATAAATAGCCCTTTTGCCATATTCATTGGAGACTTTTTGCTAACGTTGGAGGGTGAAGCGGTTTTGAAGAGGAGGTCTTTGATGAATTTGCGGTGCATTCTTCACCAACTTTGATAGATTTTTTCTCGATCATAGCATCGAGGGAGCTTTTGGCAACCTAGCTTCATAGAGGGATCCTTAAAAACATTGAGTGACCCATCAATGCCATAATCACAAATTCAAGGGGGTTTTATTCCATAGTTTTCATTACTTTTCATTGCATTATTCATTGCTTTGTAACTTGCCCATAGAGGGCTAAACCCTATTAGGTATTTTGGTATGTGAACCCTAGGATCATATCTTTGTATTGATTTGCTTCATGTTTTCTATTAAATCGGAGTTTATTTGAGTTTTATTCTTGTTTTCTCTTTGCTTGCATGTCATATTGATCCTTGTGATTGATTGTTATTGCATGATTTGTTGCCTTGGTGAGAAAGTGACCTCCATTAGAGTTAGAGCTCCAAGATTGAAGAAGGTTGAGAGGGTGAGTTATGAGATAGTGGAGTGTCCATTTTCCCTTCCGATGAGTACTTTCTATCTCCGTATTCCCTAGACTTTATGCAACCATATTTGGTGTGAGGCGTGACATTAAGAGATTTTAACACAATTGTCCCTCAAGTGAACGGGGTCGCCAATTAATACTCCTCGCGTGAGCACAAGGGGTTGTATTCTCAAGGGCCTGAGAAGCTACCCTAACTTCCTCTTTATGTGATTGTTTAGCCTACTAATTCGAGTGTTGCGACAAAATTGTAAAGTACAACTCAAACTCTAGTGAAAAGCTCTACAATGAAGGCAATGCTCGAGGGATAAATAGGGCAAGGAATTGGTCACGGATGTGGACTCCCAAGGGGGCTACTAAAGTGTGAAGTTTCTCTAACTAGTATGCAATTGGGTAGTTTGCACCGAGAAACCCTAAATTAGACCAACCTGATGGGCATGGCAATTGGTCCCTAATCCTGTAAGAGTTTTGGATACGGAACCTCTTCTACCCAAATCCTTGCATGATTGCAATGAGAGTGGTAGGTTTCTCAAGTTAGGGTTGAAACACAACAAAGGACAACCCTAACAATGGAGGGGTACAAATACCCAATGGTCACAGCATATTCGTACATGTATCCCTTCCAAGCTTGGTGAGCCTAATACAAAGGCAATGGTCATGCAACCTAGTAAAGTCTAGCAATTGATATACTGAGTTCTCATACATGCCAATACATTCAAATACATCAAACAAGGATCACAAAAAAACCCAAATGCAATAAACAAGTTAAGCAACCATTCCACACAAGTTTACCCCCAAAATACTTGGGGATTTAGTTGTTCATAGCTACAAAATACTCAAGAAAATACATAAAAACAACCAAACAACACATAAGAAACACTCTCTTAAAGATTGGAGGCCGAATGATGCTTCCAAAGACGCCACTCAAGGGGTGGCTTCCATAGTCATTCTTCCTCTTTAAATGTGAATCAAGGGTGTGGATCTCATTGTATCCCTCCCCAAAATGCCCTCTAAAACATTCTCCTAGCTTGGATCCAAAGATGGTGAAATGAAGTTTAAGAGGCTAGGGTTCTTCCCTCCTCAAAATGCCCTAAAAACCCTTATAAAGCCCTTCTTGGGATGCCATGCGAGTAGCATACG
Source organism: Dioscorea cayenensis subsp. rotundata (assembly GCF_009730915.1). NCBI lineage: Eukaryota > Viridiplantae > Streptophyta > Magnoliopsida > Dioscoreales > Dioscoreaceae > Dioscorea > Dioscorea cayenensis. Next base: position 25,015 of record NW_024087186.1, read on the forward strand.
GTTCATGAAAGTTCCAGAAATTCATGTAAACTGCTACAGTGAAATGCTACAGTGGATACTATTGTATTTGTATGCGGTCTTTAATGCACCCGTATGGTTGCCAGCATCAAACTCTAGACTTAGCATTTGCTTCATGTCTTCATGCTACAATACTTTTTCAGTGTTGCTACAGTGCTAGGGCTCTAAAACAATGTTTTCGTTGCCGATTTCTTCTCAAATTCCATTGTCAAACTCCCCTAGGTTTCATTTGCACCTGTAACACAAAAGGAACCAATTTAGTCCAAAAAGGGTCATAGATTCATACAAAAATACATGAATCATACACACAAGTACATAAATAATACATACATTTAGGCGTTTATCAGATTTCTCTGTCGGGACCTTGTAGGTGGTTATAGATCTTTCGGTTAGAAGTAGAGTTAGATCTATCTATAGGAATTGGTTGCACTCCTAGGTATCCCTAGAGTTTATTGAGGTCATGTGTGATGTGAGGTGTTAGATTGAGCGATTTCTCCACCGGGACCTCGTAGGGGATTAGTATCGATGGCTTGGAGGCAGGGACCAATTGTTCTTGGATTACCTCGACTCATCTAACTCTATTTAGAAACATTTAGTAAGTTTTGTACTTCATGTTAGATCCTAAGGGGAGCATTGCCTAGGTACATCATCTTTATTGATTGATTGAGATCTTCCTTGCTTTCTACTTTCCCTTTACTTGATTGCGATATTCATATTCTCACAATTAAGTTCATTTCATCACAATCTTGATTTCGAGTAGATAACTGAGAGGTGGTTACTACTAATACTTTCGTTCCTTGTGGATACGATTACCAAACTCACTTGGTATTTCATTACTTTAACATCCGTGCACTTGCGGAACACGCACGCAAATTGGTTGTGTCATATTTCACTTATTCTAGTCAAGTTCTTTACTTTTGAGCTTGTGGTCATAATTTAGCCATTTATCTTCTTGCCCTTGTTCTTCATGTTTGTTTGCTTGGGGACAAGCAAACTCTTAGGAGCGGGTATATTTGATAAATGCCTAATTGTATGTAGTTGATATGTATATTTATTGTACTATTTATGTATTAATTTGTAAATCTGATAAGTACTTGAGTAGTGATAAGTGCTTGTGTATACGTAATACAAAGTATTCTTTTCATACATTAGGCATCACTTTCATTAAATTTTATCGCTTATTCATGTGTATCGCTTGTTGGTAAATATGATAAGTGCTTGAGTAGTGATAAGTGCAGAGTGCCAAGTCTCCATAACAAGAAGACATAGTGGCATGTGTATGCTCCTGTGAATGACCCTGTAAATGGCACACGGGCGTGGGTAATTTCCACACGCTCATGTGAAACTCTGCAGAGACTTTTTCTCCATCCCGAGAGTACACATGAGCGTGTGAGTGCCCCTGTTAGTCCCCATGTGAATATCCACACGCCCGTGTGGAATTTCCACAGGGGCGTGTGGAACAATTAGTAAAATTTCTCAGGAGAACAGAGAAGCCACAAAGGCTTGTGGGTGCCCCTGTGGGTCAGGCACATAGGCGTGGGGAATTTTCACACCCCTGTGTGGATGCATTCTGAGGCAAAAAAAGCTATCCTAAGAGCACACAGATAATCCCTGTGAGCAACCTTATGGGAGTCACATTGTTGTGGGTAGTTTGCATAGGGCCGTGTGGTTGTACAAAATGTTAAAGGGCGCGACTTTTCTTTAAAAACCCACTCACGCCCCTTCATTCTATAACTCCCAAATGCTCAACGAATGCTCCTCTTCACTTTTTTGACCCCTCGCCATCAATTTAAAGGGACTTGAGTGAGTTTTCCGGCTGCATTCCAAGTTTTTCACTCTCATTTCATCGCTAAGCTTCCACTTTTCTCTTTTCTTCGCCTAATCTTGATTTCTTCTGTTTATTATGCTTATATTGCATCGTTTTCATGCTTGAATGGTTAGTGAGTGACTTGAGAGAGATTCTAGAGTGATTTTGTGTTGTACTTGGACAATTTTGACACTTGGGCCTTGCGGCTTTCATGGCCCCAAGATCCACACGAGCGTGTGGAATTTCCACACGATCATGTGGATTTCTGTAGAATAAGTTTTTCAAGTTATTTTGATTGTTTTCTTTTTTATTCTTGCAGATATGGCTGCCACATCAAAGAAAGCGGCCGGTAAACACCCCCGGGAGCCCTCACCTGAGCACATGGAGTTTGCTATCCCCGAACATCAGGCTCGATTTGAGAGATTATTGAAGCTTAAGTTTGGATAATCTCATATCCTAAATGTGAGCTCATTCAGAGAGATACAGTCTGGGGATGAGATGGCCGATGAGGTGAAGGAGTTGCTTTCAGTTGGTAGCTAGCACAGACTATTATCTATCAGAGAGCCAGCTATTTGTATGCTAACATTGGAGGTGTTAGCATCATTCGAGTTTGACCGATCTTACAACATTTTTTCAAGCATTGACGCTATTGAGTTAGGTGTGTTCGGTGAGTACCATAGTATGAGCATCACTCAGTTCTCTATCCGACTTGGTCTTTATGACGAGGAGCATTTTGATACGGAGGAGTATGAGTAGCTGTCATGGATTATCCTGCCAGTTTAACTCCACAGTGTACTTATAGAGCGCTGTGTGGACAGGCAGTACGAGCCAGGTGTGTCCAAGGCTACATGTCTTTCTCGGCCGACATACCGATATATCCATGCTGTTCTGAGCAGATTGGTGAACGGACGTGGCGACAACACTAGAGTTCTGAGCAGACAGGAGCTATTAAATCTATATTCCATGGTGAATAGCGAGCTGAACCATTTGTGGCATATCTTGGCCAAACATCTGCGTCACCAGTTCCAGTATGCCAGAGTTGGAGTCCTCTTCTCAGGCCCGTACATTACTTGACTTATCATAGGGATGGGTCTCTTAGATGCCATTCGAGGGCCGAGAAGATGACAGTACCATCTCCCTATGGCTTGAAGACTATGAGACTTATGGGCATGATCCTGAGGTACAGAGATAGTGTTTATGTCATGATCATGGCCCCACCAGAGACAGCTGAGGGAGAGGAAGATGAGGCAGAGGGTTCACCGCTTGCTCCCAAGTCGTAGCAGGAGCATATGGAGACCAGCGCATCTCCCGTAGCACAGGAGCCATCTCCAGTGTGTATCTTCTTTCCTTCTCGAGCCCGTAATCATTTTAAGAGGCTCGAGTGTACATTGGGGAGTGATATAGTCATATATAGCTGAGGTTTGCGGTATACAGGTTGCAAACCACACAGAGGTGATGGCGCATCTCGACATTCTACAGCAAATACTCGAGCAAGAAATGACTTCTCCTTTTGTGATGAGATCACGCACTCCTCTGGCATCTCTAGCATCTCCATCACCACCACAAGCACCAGAGCAAGATCATCTACATAGACGCTAGGACAAAGACAAATGATGACACCGACGCTTGAGGCATCTTTACTTTATTTGTCTTTATGTTTTTCATATTTTATTTCTGCATTTTATTTGGACTTGTACCACTCAGAAAGGATCTTCCTTCTGAGTTTATCTTTTATTTCCAGTTGTTTCGAGTTGTATTTCATTATCATATCTTTATAGACTTGATTTTATTTTGTTTTTGTTGAGCTTCACTAAACCCTCCTTGTGTATACATGCAGATGGTCTTGTGAGTCTTGGAATTTGAGGAATAGTCATTGGCATGGTCATGTGGTATCTTCATAGCCGTGTGTGCTCCACAACCCGTTGGAACTCAACTCTCGATGAATATTGCTCCATCAAATGTACCATTAGGAGTTCATGGGAGTATTGTTTCCATCGCCCATCTCCACACATGTTTTTTAATTGTTATACATCTTTATTGTGCTTGCATGCATACATTGAGGGCAATGTACATCTTAAGTGAGGGGGGGAGTTCACATTACACACGTTCTTTACTTATGCATTCATTGTTCATGCTCATACAGCCAATGGTGGTTCAACTTAGTTGCAATGGTTGTATTCTTAAGTTCAGGAAAATTTTTTTATATTGAATATTATCATGCTCTAGTTTTTACTTGAATTTTTAGGAATTTTTGCCCGAGTATCACTTGTTACACTACTCATTCATTAAACCTTGTGGAAACTCAAGTTCGATGTTTAAGGGACTGTTTAGTTCGTTTCTTGTTTTAATTTCTTTGGGAAAAAAATATTTGTGTTTTTTGTTTGTGCATTGGGGGTGGAAAGAGCTACCACCTATGAAGTGTAAAGCTACTCTCATAAGTCATATACTAGTTATGTTGTAATGAGAGAAAGAGCTATCTCATGGGATTAGTGAAAGCTACAACCCCGGTAGAAAGAGCTATCACCTCAAAAGTGTGAAGGCCACCTTAGCGGCCGCTTAGGAAAGGGCCACCTTAGAGGATGTGTTAAGCTACTACCTTTTTTTTTTTATATATAGATAAGTTCCTCTTAATAAAAATTTTAGGAGTACATTTTGGGTTCACTTGAGTGAGTTTCACACACTTACACGAAATCTGGTTTGTTGTCCTTTTTCATTCAAGTTTTTAGCTAGAGCAATGATTTGTCTTATTTGGTGTTTGAATTTTCCGTTACTTGTAGAATGCTTCCTTTGCATGCTTTTGGTGAACCTAAGGCCAAGTAATTTCAATTTTTCCTTCTTAAATGCTTGAATGTTTTATTTTTGCTTAAGGATAAGCAAAAGCTTAAGTGTGGGGAATTTGATAAATGTTTGTGTATAAGTAATATGAAGTATTCTTTTCTTACATTAAGCATTACTTTTATCAGGCTTTATCACTTATTCATGTGTATTTGTATTTTTTTGTGCATTTAAGGTTGTGGAGACAATTTTAGAAGAAAGGAAGTAAAAGTAGATCATGGACGTAATTACTGATGAAGTTCTTGGATCGAACAAAGGTGAAGACACAAGTTGTGCTCAAAGACATGTAGATGTGTGCCAACTTCCATTGTGCTCAAGTGAATACACAAGATGGAGGGGTACAAAAGCAGTCACACTTATCTGTTCCTACTGGTGCAATATTATCAAAAGCTTCATCAAAGTGGTTTCATTGAAGAAGCGACGTGATCTACTGCATGGATGTGTGCCCACTGGTACGGCCTCGATGAAAAGAGTGGATTTGGGAGCAGTTTGGTGAAGAAAATCAAGTTCTGGAAATATACATGGTTGTGTGGAAATTTCACACGTCTCTGTGGATGCCTGATTCCAGCCTTATAAGTACCGTGTTTTGGAGATTATTGGGGGATCTTTTTTCCATCTTTTGGCTATCTTTGGAGGCGCTCATGGCTAGGGTTTGGAGAGGCTTTTGCTAGGTCTTTGGGGTGGTCCTACAACATTCAACATCGAGTTCCTTTGGAGAAAACCATTTGGGAGAGTTTTCGTTGGCATCGATTCTATGAGGTGTGCCCTAGGTTTGACAAGAGAACCTTTGGAGAAGATGAGGGACTCCACAAGACCATCGATATGGACTACAAGGAGGTTTTATCTATGGTTTGCTTGCACTTATCTTTGATTTCATACTTGCTTTTGTATTGCTCCATGGAGAGCTATACCCCTACTGGGTGCTTGGACTTGTAAACCCTATGATGATTTTGTTTCATTGACTCTTATTATGCTTCTTTAATTGATGTTTTAATGGAGTTTCAACATTGAATGTTTGTTGAATTAATTTTCCTTAAGAGTGACACTAGGATTGAGAATCTACTTTGGTAATCCTTGCGAATGAGTGACACTTCATTAGGGTTAGACAAAGTAAGGTTGAAGAGGGTCGAGAGGATAAGTCAAGAGGTGGCGGAATGTCCCCTTTCCCTTCTAATGTGATCTATCATACCTCTATGTTCCAAGAGTTCTTTGCGGTCATGATAGAGTGAAGTGCTAAGAGACAAACTCCATTGGGGCTTAGTTGCACGAGCAACAGAGTGAAGTGTTGAAGTAATCCTTAGTGCTGGGGCTTAATCGTGACTAGGGGTCTTTCACTTGGACCAAAGGGTTAGATCTATATTAGGGAATAGAATTTATCACTTGGAATCGCTAGAGCTTCAAGCAACCCTATACAATGTAAGGTGTCAAGAGTATCCCTTTCCGCCAGGAAATAGTATAAGGGTTATTCACGGTTGACCTTAGGTTTGGGACCATGTGTCTTTGGATTTCCACAACTCATTAAACTTCAATTAGGAGGCATAATGATTAGTCTTGCACTTGAAACAATAGTCCTATGGTGAGCAATGTCCGGGTACCCTATTTTTCTATTGATTGCCTCTCCTTATTCGTATTGCGTTTCCTTTCCCTTTTCTTTATTTTTATTTGCATTGATATTGTTCACTCAAACCATAACTTATTTCACATGATAGCTAAATAGCATCACTACTTGCTTCCTAACAACTATTCCCCATGGGTACGACTATCCACTCACCAGGGTACTTTATTACTTCGACAACCCGTGCACTTGCGGTACACACACGCAAGGTGTGTGTCAAGTAGACATATTTCTCTATATGTTTTACATGCATTGAACATTATTTTTACCATGGTTTATGTCTCATAAAGTGTATTTGGTGTTCTTTTGTGCAAATTGGTTGTGAATGATTTGAAGGAAGAAAGGAAGCAAAGATAGGTTATGAAGACACATTTCGGGAGATTTTTGTACAACTTAAGGATCAAGACACAAGAGGAGCTCATGTATATCTTGGTGTGTACCAACTTCCAAGAGAGTTCAAGCCAATTTGTGAGTTAGAAGGGCACAAAGGCGGTCATACTCCCATGTCCCTATTTGTGTGAAGAATGCAAGAGCCTCTCAATGATGATTCGACAATGAAAAGTCTCTTACCTTACCACATGGACATGTGCTCGACCATATGGGCACGTGGGAATTTTTGCAACTCATGTGGGCATGTGAAATCTCACACGGTCATGTGGAGGCACGTGACAGATGCGGTTTTTGACTATAAATAGCCATTTTGCCCTATTCTTTGGAGACTTTTTGCTGCATTTGAAGGGTGAAGCAGCTAGGGTTTAAAGAGAAGGTCTTTGGTGAATTTGGGGGAATTCTTCACCAACTTTGATCGATCTTTTATTCATCATAGTATTAAGGGAGCTTTCTGCAACCTAGCTTCGGAGAGGGATCCTTCAAGACGTTGAAGGACCCAGCAAGGCCATCATCATAAATTCAAGGGGTTTCATTCCATGGTTTTTATTGCATTATTCATTTATTTGTAATTTTCCCCATAAAGGGCTAAACCCTAGTTGGTATTGGGGTATGTAAACCTTGGATCATATATTTGTATTGACTTACTTTATGTTTTCTATTAAATCTGAGTTTATTTGAGTTTCAATCTTGTTTTCTCATTGCTTGTATGTCGTATTGATCCTTGTGATTGATTTTTATTGCATGATATGTTGTCTTGGTGAGTGAGAGGTATCCATTAGGGTTAGAACTCCAAGATTGAAAATGGTTGAGAGGGTGAGTCATGAGATAGTGGAGTGCCCCCTTTCCTCTTCAATGAGTGCTTCCTATCTCTATATTCCATAGGCTTTATGTAACCATATTTGGTGTGAGGTGTGAGATTGAGAGATTTCTCTGTCGGGAACTTGTAGGGGGTTAACAATCTTTCACTTAGAAGTAGGGTTAGATCTATCTTTAATAATCGGTTGTACTCTTACGTATCCCCAGAGTTTATTGCGGTCATATGTGGTATGAGGTGTGAGATTAAGAAATTTTTCTATCGGGACCTTGTAGTGGACTAGTATCGGTAGCTTGGAGGCAGGGACCGATTATTCTTGGATTACCTCGACTCTATTAACTCGGTTTAGAAACATTTAGTAAGTCATGTGCTTCATGTTATATCTTAGGAGGAGCATTGCCCGAGCACCTCATCTTTATTTATTGAGACTCCCCTTACCTTTACTTTTCCTTGCTTGATTGCAATATTTATATTCTTACAATTAAGGTCAGAATCGATGCTATTTTTGTGCTATAATTGGTTTTATTGATGTCATAGGCCTCAAAGAAGCCCAAATGAGCTCGACGACGCAATTGAGGAGGAAATTGGCACCGAAAATAGTGTTCTAGAGGCTTGAGTATTGTAGCAGCACTGCAGCAAGTACTGTAGCATGAAGAATTGGAGAAATGGTGTAGTCTCAGGTTCTGTTATTGAGTAATCTAACCGTCATGAAGATGCCTGCTAGCAAACAGAAGAATCTGCAGCTTTACTGTAGTATTTCACTATAGCACTTTATGGATATTTTAGCAAGAATGCCGAGGTTCTCAAGAGCTTCTTCATCATCCCGTTAAGCTAACCTGAGAGAGATTTTAAAAAGAGTTTTTGGGAATTTGGGCCTATTCATCATCCCTCTCTTGAGCTCCTCACTCCCCCAACTATTGATCCGAGGTAAAAATAAAAAGGTGATTGAAGACATTTTTGAAGAGGAAATCGATGGGAGAAGCATAATCTACCAAGATCCACCCTTGATCCTGCTTATAGAAGCTTGGAGATGACGAGGGAAGCTGACCCCATTGTGGCTCATGTAGAATCCTTTTCTGCGATCCAAAGCATCATTCTGCTTCAAATCTTTGAGGGGATCTTGCTTATGATTGTTTTAGTTGTTTCTATCATGATTAACTTTGTATTTTCTTGTATGACTGGTTAAACCCCAAGGTAACCAGATGTCGGTGAACCATGGGGTGAACTTGTATGAATGCTTAGTTTGTTTTGAATGCATGTGGTTTGATTTTGTGATTCAAGATTTGTATTATTTGATGTGTTGAATTGCATGAGAACTCTATGGTTTGACTTCTAGGTTGTATTTGGATACACAGGATGCATGACACGTCTGGATATGCGTATAAACCGCAAGTGCATGGGTGTCGAAGTAATAATTACATGGTGAGTCGGGTAGTTGAATCAACAGAAAACGAAAGTATTAGTAATAACGACTTCTCAATTATCTAGTCAGAATAAATGAATATGATAGAGTGAACTTAATTGCAAGCAAAGTAAACAAGTATGCAAGAAATAAAGTAGAAGAGTCTCAATCACTAAAGATGAGGTACTCGGGCAATGATCCCCCTAAGATCTTCTATGAAGCTCAAGATTCACTAAATGCTCTAGAATCGAGTCTAATGAGTTGAGGTATTCCAATGATAACCAATCCTTGTCTCCAACCAAAAGGCACTAGTCCCCTACAAAGTCCCGGTGGAGAAATCAACCAATCTCAACACCTCACACCCCATATGACCGCAATATGCTCTAAGGAAACCTAAGAGTGAAACGGATTACAAAATGTAGATCCAACCCTAATTCCCGGCAAAGGATCCTAACCCCCTACAAGGTCTCTGCGGAGAAATCGAGCAATCTCATGCCTCACACCAAATATGGTTGCAAAGAGAAAAAGGAATACGGAGATAGGAAACACTCAATCAAAGGGGAAAGGGGACAATCCTCTATCCCAAGGCTCACCCTCTCAACCCTCTTTAATCTTGGCATTCTAACTCTAATGGAGACCTCTCACATCGAAGTATTAAATCATGCATTGTAAATCAACCACAAGGATTAACAACACTAGCAAGCAATTAAATCACAAGATTAAAAATCAAAACAATCGGATTAACTAGAAGCATTAACAGAATCAATACAAATATAGATCTTAGGGTTCACATGCCCAAATACCTACTAGGGTTTAGCCTTCCATGGGCCTAGTTACAAAACAATAATGGATACAATGAAAAGCAATAAAACCCATAGAGATAACCCCCTCGAATTCGTGTGGATTGGCCTTGATTGGTAGTTCCACGTCTTGAAGGGTTCCTCTCCGAAGCTAGGCCGCCAATGGCTCCCAAATGCTATGACGTCGAAGGAACCAATCAAAGTTGGTGAAGAACTCCCTCTAAATCGGTGAAGACCTTCTTCTCAAACCCTAGCCGCCTTTCTCTCCAAGTCTATGCTCAAAGCTTAGCAAAAAGTCCTTTTAAAATCGGCCAAAAGGTGTATTTATAGCTTTAGATCGCTCCTGTCACGTGCTCCTACGTACCCGTGTGGATTTTCCACATGCCCGAGTGGACTGCAGGAATTTCCACGCGGGCGTGTGGAAAATCCACATGGGCACATGAATAGTAATTTCTGCTACATTACTGCTACAATAAAATCACTTTTGCTTTGCTACAGTGATTTCCACAAATGCGATGACAAACATTCTCCTCTTAAGACCACACAATCAGGCACACGATCATGTAGTAGGCTATAAGGCTTTTCCTTCATCGACGCGTCTTGAAAAGTGTTGAAATCTTTACAAAGAGAAGGAATGTGGAGACATGGCTGCCTTTGTGCCCTTCCACTAGTAAATTGGCTTGCATAACCATGGAAGTTGGCACACATCTCCTCATACACGAACTCCTCTTGTGTCTTCCTCCTTGATTCACATAAGAACTCTCAACATTGTGCCTTGCTAGCCTATCTTCGCTTCCTTTTTAATTCCCAATGCCTTCACAACCTATATGCATGAAAGAACACCCAATACATGAAATAAGATATAAACCATATAAGATATGATGCTCAATGTATGTAAAACATGCATAAAAACATGTTCACTTAAGCACTTATCAATGCACCCTTGTATTAGACTCACTTAGCATGGAAGGGATCCATGTATGAATACACTGAGGGATTTGGGTATATTGTACCCCATCAACAATTAGGGATGAACCTAGATGTGTGTTTGACCTTAATTAGATAATTCCCTATCCCTAATACAATCATAGGAGGATTTGGTCGGAAGAAATTCCGGACCAATGCTCATATGGGATTAGGGGTAATCACCGAGGGATTTGGGATTACCTACTTTAGGAATCTCTTTGTCCAAAAATTAACATTGCCTTATAAACTTAGTGTTCTTCAAGCATAAGTAGCCCCGATGGAATCCGCATCTGATCATGTTTGTGCAAGCCCGTAAGTATACGGGTGGTCAAGTAATACTCTCGTGTGAACACAAGAGGGTCATATTCCCAAGAGCCAGAGAAGCTACTCTTACTTCCTTTTTGCAATGTTGTTTGACTTCCAAGTTTGAATGTGAAAGAAATAAAATAAGAAAACAAGTAAAACATGAATAAAGTACTAACTATGAAGGCAAAATATGGGGGATAATCAAGGAAGAAAATGGTCATGGATGAGGATCCCCTCAGGGGCTACTAAAGTGCGTAGGATGCTAGAACTAACATGTACATGGCTAGTTGGACCGAGAAAACCCTAGATTAGGTCAACTCGATGGTCATGGCAATGGACCCCTAATCTGGTATGAGTATTGGATACAGAATCTTTTCCACCCAAATCCTCCTACGATTGTGATGGGAATGGTGGTTTTCTCAAGCTAGGGTTAGAATACAAACCAGTACTTAACCCTGAAGTGGAGGGGTACAAATACCTGATGGTCACAGCGTATTTATATGTGTATTCCTTCCAAGTTTGGTGAGTCTAACACTAAGGCAATGGTCATGCAACCTAGCATTACCTAGAAATTGATACACAGAGTTTTCATGCATACCAAGGCATTCTAAAACACCAAACATGAATCACAAACAAGCCAAAATACAATAGAAAGAACTAAGCATCCATACAAGCACAAGTTCAACCAAGGTTCACCTACATCTGGTGACCTTGGGGTTTAGTTGTTCATAGTCACCAAATATAACAAGAAATCCATGCAAACAACCAAGTAAAACATAAGAAACACACCCTCAAAGAATGAAGGCTGGAGAAGCTTCCAAAGATGCTACACAAGATGTGGCTTCCCTTGTCTTCAACCTCCCCTATAGAAGCCCTACGAGTAGATCTCTCCCAAAATCACGCTCTCCTTATTGAATCCTCCGGGGAAATGCCCTCAAAACCTCTCTTGTAGCCCAGATTTGGAGTGGTGGTGGTGAGCTCCAAGAAGAAGGCTTCCTCCCTCTCAAAAGAACCCTAAATCACCTTATAAAGACATGACTTCTGGCAAGCTTACGGGTGGCCTCACGGTCATAATACTGTCCTTGAGGTTGCTCAAAAAATGGGCTGAAAAATCAGTAAGTTGCTACAATACTACTACAGTACTACATCACTCAAAATTCCTTGTGGCTGAGTTCACGACCTTGAGGTTACCTGTGAGGATTCCCAGACTTAGCATTTCTTCAAAATCTTTATTCTTTAGGCTGCTACAGTGCATGTATAGTGCCTGGGACCCTAAAACGACGCATTTGGTTGCGATTTCTTCTCAAATTTCATCGTTGAGCTCACCTAGGCTTCATTTGTGCCTAAAACACGAAAAAAAATGATTAAGCTATAAAAAGACATTGAATCCTCAATCAAATACATTAAATATGTGCATACATACATATAAAATAAGTTCATTTAGACATTTATGAGCATCCGTGACCATTCTTTCCTCTAGATTTTCCACTCTTTCATCCTGGCGTGTTTGTATTCTCCTTTAGTAGGTGTTATTTCCTTTGGCTAGTTTAGGACACTTGAACTCCGATTTTGTAGGCTAAACAACAAGTAAAGAGGAAGTAAGGGTAGCTCCTTGCCCACGTGGAATACGACCACAGTGTCACTCAAAGGATATTACTTGATGACCCATTGCACTTGTGGGTGTTCATATAGTAATTTTAGCGCCATTGCTGGGGACCCACAAGGAATACTCCAAAAACATTGAGCATGTTGATTTAGCCATCTTATTTTTCTTTATTTGTTTATTTTGTTTCCTTTATGTTCTTGTTATGTATATATTTTTGCATTCTTGTTGTGTGTACTCTCATTCTTTCTCTTGTTTTTATGACCATGACTTTAAATAATAAATGGACAAATATGTATCATTCATAGGACCAACACTTTTATGACTGAAGTGAACCACAAGCAAAAATTGAATTCATAGGAGTGGATGATACAATTATCGATAATGATTGGTGGATGGCACAATATTGTAATTCATCAGACACCCTTAATTTGGGAGAGTAGATTGTACAGGGTATTTTCAACTAGTTTATGAAGACAGGTGAGATGACATTGGTAGGGGAGCAAGATCCATCTGTTCCCCTCAACATGATTGTTAGAGAGGAACTAAATCATGAGTTTGACAACCTTACTAGATTATTACAATTGAACAAGGAAAGTACAAATTAGATAGGGCCTAATAGTTATGAAGAAATACATCATAACCAAGATGGTGAAAAAGATTTTTTAGAGTTAGAGGTCCATGCCATGGGAGATAATTCAGATAATGGTAGTTCATCGCGAGAGGAAAATGGAGGATTCGAAGATATTAATCCCAACAAATATAGGAGATTGAAGTCATCATTTTAAGAACCACCCGAGCTGGAACTGAAGCCATTTCCTGAGCAGTTAGAGTATGCATACTTGGTAGAGGAGTCCAACCTTCAGATCATCATTGATTTAGATCTTACAATTGAGTAGAAAAGCAAGCTTTTAACTGCATTGAAGAAATATAAGAAGGTAATCTCTTGGAAAATTTCTGATATCAAGGGGATTAGTCCTTCTTTTTGCACTCACAAGATCCTCATGGAAGACAATCATAGACTAACAATGATACCTCAATGAAGACTCAATTCTAACATGAAAGTAGTAGTGCAAAATGAGGTTATCAAGCTTCTTGATGTGGGCATTATCTATCCTATTTTCGACAGTGAGTGGGTGAGTCCAGTGTAGGTAATATTAATAAAAAGAGGGATGATGATAGTCACTAATGAGAAAAGCGAGCTTGTTCACACCAGAATCATCACAGGTTAGAGAGTTTGCATAGACTACAGGAAGCTCAATGATGTCATAAGGTAATATGTTAAGATGATTTCTGGTCAAATATGTGTATTGGTGCTAGGCTCTGTAATGGCGCCAAGCTCTCACAAGTCAGTTGATTTGAATATTGGCCATGTGAGTGGGAGGTTGCTTAACACATCAACTAGAAACTTAAAGCACTCATTGGTCAAGGTAAAGGTAAAAGGAAAGAAGAAAATGGCCAGCTCAGGGGATGATAAGGCAAAGACGATAATGATTGGGGAGTGACGAATCCAGAGGGAACAGAGGGCCAATATACTATTTGATGAGTTCGTTACTTTGCCAATGTGGCCAGTAAATGATGCAAAGATAGGCAAGTTTGTTAGACGTTAGTTACACCATATGAACAATAATATAATAGAGGTAAAAATTGATGAGAAGATGGTAAGAAAAGAAAAGAGATTCTTAGGCCTGACTGGTGTCTCTAGTGATCTTCTCTAGCGAGCCGGCGGGAAGAAAGTTATTCCAAGTATTTTTCCTATTTTCTAGTCTATTTTTTATGGATCTATATCTATCTGAGGTTCATATTTTCATTTGGTGCTTGTTTTCTTTTTAATCATTGTTTTGTGGTTTGATTATAAACTTGAGCATTGACAAGTGTTTAGGTGATAGATCAATCTATCAGCTATATTGTTGGTTGTTTACTAATTGAATAGCTTGATTTCTACATTTTTTGGAGAATCTAATTGGAGATTGAGAAATGTGGTGGTGAGTTCATTGTTCTATTGATTCTAGCTTAAGTGATCTGCAATTCATTACATTTTGAGTGCTTTCATTGAGATTGGATGGATGAGTCTACTAGAATAAAGGATTTGTATGCTAAAATGGATATGATCCTCATTACTAATGAGCAAAGGGAAGAGAGGATCATAATGGCTATGGATCAAAGGGAAGAAAGGGTGATGCGGGCCGTATTGAGGAGATGGCATGCGCGTTCATGCGGAAGTGGGACTCGAAGTAATAAGGGTATTTTAGTAATTCATCGGGCGGTGGAGTTTTTGGGTTTCTTGGGCCTAGTCTGATGGGAAACGGGCCAACGGACACAAGTCTCACGAGTTTGCTGAGTCATGCATGATTTCGGCCAAATTCCATCGTTTAGGCCTCGAAAACCCTGATTTTGCTATTTTTAGTAATAATTGATTTCACTATTCCTTTGGCTAGAAATCTCTGATTTGTAAGAAGTTTATGGCGTTAGCATTTATTTTGTTAACTCTTTTATTTCTTGCCCGTATTTGAAAATTTACCATTTTTGGTATATTTTCGAATTATCTCCGTTTATGGATTATTTTCATATCTTTGATTTTTCCTATTTAATGTAAGCCTATGGGCAAGAGTATGATCAATTTTGTAATAGTTATTCTCTTGAGTAATAAAGTTTACTCTCTTTTTCCAATTCCTGGCTATCGTTGATCAACAGGTTTTGAAGACTTGTACTAGGTATTCGTGCGCGAATCAACAGTTCGAGTATACCGCTGCATCAAAGGGTGAAGGAGTTAGAATAGTCATTGAATACTATATCAAAGTATATAGAGGGCCAACATGCTCAAGGTGCTAATAGTTCTTCTTCTTCTTTAGCTCAACCTGTCCAAATGGAAGTTCTAGGAGAATGAACACACAACAGAATTCAACATTATCAATCCCAGGCAGTAAAGGTTGATTTTCCCATATTTGAAGGGAATGAAGTTCTTCAATGGATGTTCAAGTCTGGGTAGCATTTTGAATATTATAGAGTTGAAGATATTAAGAGGTGGCAATTGACAGTGATCTATTTTGAAGGGCCAGCAGTACCATGGTATCAGATGCTTCAGTAACAAGGAATTCAACATTGTGGGCATCTTTGGTGAGGGAACTTGAACAGGCTTATGGACCCTCAATATGTGAGAGTCTTGGAAATGAATTGTTTACATTGTTCCAAGAAGGTTCTATCTCTAATTATTGTATTACTTTCATTGTATTTGTTAACAGAGTTAAAGGTATTACTCCCTCTGCTCTATTGTCATATTTTATTAGTAGATTAAAGAAGGATATCATGAGAGATGTTATACCATGGAGGCCAGAATCCTTTACTACATCAGTGGCCTTAGCAAAGTTGTATGAAGACAAATATGATATTGATTATAAACTAGGGAACAAAAGGTAGACTTATAGTCTTGACTTGAGCTCAGTCACCAATTCAGAAAACAAGGCTATTGTACAATCAAATTTCTCAAAAGAAACACCTATGTTGTCAAATGAAGGGTCTACAAATATATCAGAAGCATTGATTCCAGCAGGGAGTAGTAATCCATAGTACAAAAGAATTAGTTTTAATGAGATGTAAATGAGGAAAGCCAAGGGCTTATGCTTAATTGTGATGAAAATTTACTCCATCACATAGGTGTGCAAATAGAAGGCTTCTGTTACTACAATGGGAGGAAGAGCCACCAGATAATTTCTCTTCAGAAGGGACTGATTTTTCAGTAGAGCTTGTTAACAATAAACAAATTTAAGAAAAAACACCAAAATCCTATCTATATGTAATGCATAGTGCAGTGGAATCTGGCAGAATGCGATTTTCTAGAATAGTAAATGGATAACTAGTAAAAATTCTTTTGGATGGAGGGAGTGATGACAGTTTTATTCAACATAGGCTAGTAAAATTTTTCAAGTTGGATTCTCAACCAACGAATGCTTTCAAAGTTCTTATGGGAAATGTTTTAGCATTGTAGGTAGAAGGAATTATTAATGAACTTCCAATTAAATTTCAGGGGTACATATTGAAAACTTCCAGTGTTTTAATTATGAATAGTTGGTGCTATAATTATACTTCGGGCACACATTATTGACTGTAGTAATTTTTCTATTCAATTCTATCATCGTGAGCAGTTTTATAACCTTGAAGGATTGAAAGAATTTAATCCACAGTAAGTTACTATAGACAAATTGAATAGATTATATATAAGAAAGGCTATTGGAGAATGTTTTCAAATGGTTGTTGATCAATAGGTGGATGATAGTAAAATTGGTAATGCTATAGTTACTAATGCTTTGGAAGTGCCAGAAATTAAATTTTCTGCATGGACACTTGACTCTTTGAAACAATTGTTGTTGAGGTATTAGCATGTCTTTTCTATTCCTGTGGGACTTCCACCAACTAGACACTGTGATCACAAAATTTCCCTAAAGGTAGGTGCTCCACCAGTTAAGGTGAGGCCCTATAGGTATCCTCACAATCAAAAGATAGAATTGAGAAAATCTATCTCAAATGTTGCTAGAGGGGTTGATAGTGCCTAACAATAGTTCATTTTCCTCTCCAGTTATTTTAGTCAAAAAGAAAGATGGTACCTGGAGATTTTGTACAGATTATAGAGCCTTGAATGCCATCACCATTAAAGATGCTTTTCCAATTCCTATAGTGGATGAGTTTCTTAATGAATTATATGGGGTGTGACACACCCCATGTGTGCGTGTACCGCAAGTGCACAGGTTGTTGAAGTAATAAAATATCCCGGTAAATGGGTAGTAGAATCCATAGGAAATAGTTATTCCGAAACACAAAGTATTACTATCTAGCTAGAGTGAAACCAATTTGTGATGTTGCTTCAAAATATCAATGCAAGTAAAAGTAAAGGAGAGAAACGAAAGCAAGATGAATAAAGAGAAGTAATTGATGGTAAAATGGGGTACTTGATGTGAACTTATCCGCAAGAGCACAGAGTTGGCAAGTAATACCTTTTGTGTATGCACGAGAGGGTTGTATTCACTGGGCCCAAGGATCTACCCTTAGTTCCTCTTTGCATATTGTATAGCCAACAGATTTGAACGGGTTCTATAGACTATTAATTAAAATGGAAGAACTACAAGTGGAGTCTAAAACAAGGCAAAGGTATAAGATCAAGGGAATAAAATGGTCACAGATGCAGATTCCCTAGGGGCTACTAAAGTGCAAAGGATGCTAAGAATGCCATGCAATTGAAGGTTTGGACCCAGAGACTTCCTAAAATAGATAAACCCGATGGTCACGACAATTGACCCCTAATTCAATACAAGTATTGATACGGCATTTCTTAAGATCAAATCCTCATACGATTGCTTTAACAATGGGGAAATCTCAAATTAGAGTTGGGACACAACTTGGTTTAACCATAACGTTGGAAGGGTACAAAATACTCGATGGTCATGGTGTATTTATACATGATTCCCTTTCAAACTTGGTGTGTCTAGGACAAGACAGATGGTCACGCTACCAAGTACAACCTTGAAGTTAATTTACAAAGTTCTCATGTAAGCAACATATCAAATGCACCAAGAATGAATCAACAAACACACAACAATTGCAACACATCAAAGTTCACCACAAGGTTCACCGACATCCGGTGACCTTGGGGTCTACTTGTCCATACAAACAAATACAAGCAATAGGCTCATGAAAACAACTACAAATGGTATAAGAAAACTCTCTCAAATAATCGAAGTGAGATAACAAGCCGAATTGGGTGGAAAGCTTCCATAGACGTTGCGTTCGGGGGAGGCTTCCCTCGTCGTCTATGAGCTCCCAATGAAGAGATCGATGAAGATCGAGCCAAACCAAGCTTCTCCGTTTGATTCCACTTCTCCAAAACGTATGATCTTGCCTCTTCAAAGATGGTGGAAGTCGGCTCCAAAAACTCCCCAAAAATCTTCTCCAAAAAGTCTCTCCCCAAAACCTCCCCCTTGCCCTAGAAAATGCAGTCTATTGTATATCCCGTCAGGTCCATACGGGGCTCCATGCGGGCGCATGGATGCCTGTGAAGCTCACTGGCAATTTTCCTAGAAAAGGTGTAGACGATAGAGTAACTTAGCTTCGTTCGGCTCTTTTAAGACCTGTAACACTGAAATAACCAATTTAGACTTAAATGGGCATCAATTCATTAAAATATGCACAAATAATACAAGATTAATACATATAAAATATGTACATTTAGACGTTTATCAATACTCGGAAAATGCTCACATTAGGATTATTATTTCAAGTGCAAGACTAATATTATGTCTCCTAATTGAAGGTTAATGAGTCATGGAAATCCAAAGACACACGGTCCCAAACCTAGGGTCAATAGTGACTAGTCCTATACACTATGCCCTAGCGGAAAGGGATACTCTCAACGCCTCAAACTGTGTAAGACTGCTTGAAGCTCTAAGGGTTCCAAGTGATATACCCTATTCTTTAATATAGATCTAACCCTTTGGTCTATGCGAAAGACCCCTAGTCACGATTAAGCCCTAGCACTAAGGATTACTTCAACACTTTACTCTTTTGCTCACGTAACTAAACCCCAGTGGAGTTTGTCTCTTAGCATTTCACTCTATCACGATCGCAAAGAACTCTTCGAACGTGAAGGTAGGATAAATCACGTTGGAAGGGAAAAGGGACATTCCGCTACCTCTGGACTCACCATCTCAATCCTCTTCAATCTCGCTAAGTCTAACACTAATGAAGTTGTCACCCATTTAAAGGATTACCTAGATAGAATCTCAACCCTAATGTCACTCTAAGGGAAAATGCAATCAATAAGCACACAAGATTGAAACTCAATTAAAACATTAATTAAAGTAAACATAATAAGAGTCAATGAAACAAAATCACCGTAGGGTTTACAAATCCAAGCACCCACTAATGGTTTAGCTCTCCATGGAGCAATACAAAATCAACAATGAAATCAAAAGTATAAACAAGCAATCTATAGAGAAACCACCTTGTTGTCCATGTCGATGGTCTTGAGGAGCCGCCTCATCTTCTCCAAAGGTTCCCTTGTCAAACCTAGGACACACCTCATCGAATCAATGCCGATGAAAGCTTCCCCAATAGCTCTCCTCCAAAGGAACTCGATGTCGAATACTGTAGAACCTCTCCTAAATCCCAGCAAAAGCCTCTCCAAACCCTAGCTGTACTCACCCTAAAGATAGGTAAAAGATAGGAAGAAGATCCCCAAATAGAACTCTCAAAGAAGTATTTACAGGGCTGAAATCAGGCATCCACACAGTTGTGTGGAATTTCCATACGGCCGTTTGGATTTCTAGTTTTTGTGTTTCTGTGCACTATGGACAGTAATTGCTACAATGATTTGCTACACTACCGTACTTCACCAAAAATACTCCTGATTTCATTCTGTTCATCGAGGCCGCCAAGTTGGGTACACAACTATGCAGTAGATCATGTCGCATCTTGCTTTCAAACACATTGACGAAGCTTTTGATAATGTTGCACAAGTCGGAACACATGAGTATGACTGACATTGTGCCACTCCACTTTGTGTATTCACTTAAGCATAAGGGAGGTTGGTACACACCCATATGTATATGAGCACAACTTGTGCCTTAACCCTTGTTCGATCCAAGAATTCCATCAACAATAGTGTCCACGATCTAATTTTGCTTCCTTTCTTCCAAACTTTTCTCCACAATCATAAATGCACAAAAAAACACAAATACACAAGAATGAGCTATAAAATCTGATAAAATTAATGCTCAATATAAGAAAAGTATACTTCGTATTACTTATACACAAGCACTTACCAGGGCCAAGATTTTATCTAAGCTTGATTTAAGATCATGTTATCACAAGGTGTTTATGCATACTGAAGATAAGTATAAGACAACCTTTAGAACCCATCATGGGCATTTCGAGTGGCTAGTAATGCCCTTTGGTTTATCAACTACATCGACTACTTTTCAAGCTCTAATAAATGGAATTCTCAAGTTTGAAATGCTCATATTTGTGTTAATATTTTTTTATGACATTCTAATATATAGTGTAGATTGGGAATGTAACATTAAACATTTGGAGATTGTGCTGATTACATTAACTGAGAACAAACTCTATGCCAAATTCTCTAAATGCAATTATGGAATGACATAGATTGAATACCTTGGTCATTTGGTCTTAGTAGAAGGGGTCAAATGGATCAAAGTAAAGTGGAGGTAATTTTACAGTTGGTAGAACCGAAGAACATCAAGAAATTGAAGGGTTTTCTTAGGCTAAGTGGGTACTATAGAAGATTTATAAACAATTATGCCACCATAGCATCTCCTATAGTTGATCTGCTAAAAAAGGATAGTTTGTTATGGTCAAATACAGGTCACCAGGCTTTTTCAAAATTAAAATGGGCTATAGCAACAACTCCATTTCTCAAGCTACCTGATTTCACACAGATATTTATTCTAGAGACAACTGCTTTTGGCTATGAAATAAGAGCTATTCTCAATCAAAACAACATCACACTGCTTATTTGTCTAGAAAATTAACTCCATACATGCAAAAGCACACAACATATGTTAGGGAGTTAAAAGCAGATGAAAAATTCACGCATTTCCTAATTGGATAGAAATTTATTATAAAAAATGATCAAAGGATACTCAAACATCTAGGGCAAAAAACTATTCAAACTCTTGACAGCAAAAGTGGTTACCAAAGTTGTTGGTTATGACTTTTCTATTGAATACAAACCTGGAAAAGTTAATCAAGCTGCATATGCTTTATCAAGAAGCTTTATGACAATTTCTTCTACTTAATGTGATTTTAGGAATTCCATAATTTAATCATAACTAGAAGACTCCAAAGGTGCAAACATAATGTAGAAACTGAAATCTCAATAATTAGTTGATAACACGTACACTCTGAAAAATCAATTACTTTGGTATGGTAATAAAATATGGATACCCAATAATTCTGCCCTCAAAAATTCCATATTACATGAATACCATAGCACACCAATGGAAGGACATCCAGGGCCTTTGAGAACTTATGCCATTATAGCTAATCAAATTTTTTTGGGAAGTATTGAGACGGGATGTGATTACTTATATGTAAAAGTGTGTCATCTGTCAAATGGCTAACACTATATATATATATATATATATGATTGGTCCACAAGTGCACGGGTTGTCAAGTAACAACAAACCTCTCATGCAAGAGTGAGAGGATCATATTCCCTGGGGTCCCAAGAGTTGCTATTACTTTCCCCTAGATGGCATTATCGAGTCTACTGAAGATAAGTTTAAAACAAACTAAGAAAACTAACAAAAGGTAAAACTATAAAAAATTGGACTAAGGCACACGACATAAACACATTAAGGTAGAAATTATCAATGAAAAAGCTAGGGCCCCGGGCGAGGATCCCCTCAGGATAACTAAAGCTAGAAGGATGCTAGGATTACAAAGGCAATGGTGGTTTTGGGCCAAGAGACATACTAAAGCTAGAGCTTCACTTGTACATGGATCATAAAAAATTTTTACAAGGCTAGAAAATTGCTCAAAATAACCACAAAAACAACAAACAATAATTCACTCACAAGATTGGCATCAATAAAGCTTGATGAATATGAGAAAAGAAGAAAAATGATGAAAACCTAGAATTAGGGTTTATGAGAGAGACCCTTGGGAAGATTAGTGAAAATGATGGTAATACTCCAAATAGATCCCATAAATCAGGTTACTAGAAGTAGGATAGTATTTTAGAGCATGAAAAACTAGAGAAAACGGTGAAAAATTAGGAGAAATGGCGGAGAAATGAAGGATAAATGAGAATATGAAGAAGAAGAGAAGATAAGGAAAAGGTGGTAGGGAGAGAGGGTAGCATCCCCACTTATGGG
This sequence comes from Dioscorea cayenensis subsp. rotundata, assembly GCF_009730915.1. NCBI lineage: Eukaryota > Viridiplantae > Streptophyta > Magnoliopsida > Dioscoreales > Dioscoreaceae > Dioscorea > Dioscorea cayenensis. Next base: position 47,458 of record NW_024087186.1, read on the forward strand.
GCTGCCCGCCCCTTTCATGGGCTAGTTCACGGGCAACAAAAGCCTATGAACATTTCTAGATTGGTTCATAGGCATTAAACTAGATCATGAACCTTTCCAGAGAGCTTCAAGGAGGAGCTCACGACCACAGGTCGGCCATGAGCCCTCTCGGCCAAGGTTCATGGGTGACACCAGCCCATGAAATAGCCATTGAATGCCCTTAGAAAGCCCAGTTTTCCAAACCCTTTGAGACACCCCTTGCGTGTGATCCGCAAGTGCACGGGTTTGTCGAAGTAATAAATCCCAGGTGAGTGGATATCGTATCCACAGGGAATAGTGAATAGAAACACAACAACTGCTATTAAACTATGATGAGAATGAATCAATGATGGTGTGAATAAAATCAATGTGAATAAGACTAAAGAAAATAAGAAAAAGAGGCATGATATAATGAGAGGAAAGACAATCGATAAAAGTGGGGCACTCGGATATTGTTCCCCATAGGGTTACTGCTTCAAGTGCAAGACCAACTATTATGTCTCCTAACTGATGCTTAACGAGTCATGGAAATCCTAAAATACATGGCCCCAAACCTAAGGTCAACCATCACTAACTCTACACTATGTCCCTGCAGAGAAATCGTTCAGTCTCAATACCTCACACTGTGCAAAATTGCATGGAGTTCTAAGGATTCCAAGTGATAAACCCTATTCCTATGTGTAGCTCTAACCCTTTGATCCAAACGAAAGACCCCTAGTCACAATTAAGCCCAGATACTAAAGTTCACTTCAATGCTTCACTCTGTTGCTCGTACAACCAAGCCCCAGTGGAGTTCATCCTTTAGCACTTCACTCTATTGTGATCACAAAGAACTCTAGAAAATGGAGGTAAGATAAATCATATTGGAGGGAAAAGGGGACACTCTGCTACCTCTCGACTCACCCTCTCGAGCCTCTCCATTCTTGCTTTGTCTAACCCTCATGGTGTGTCACTAACTCACAAGGAGTACCAATATAGACCTCAACCTTAGTGTCACTCTAAGGGAGAAATTATTCAACAAGAATTAAAGATTGGAACTCAATTAAAGACATCAAGTAGGAAAAGAATAATAAAAGATCAATAAAACAATAACATCCTAGGGTTCACAAATCCAAGTACCCACTAAGGGTTTAGCCCTCCATGGAGCAAGATACAATCAATAGTAAAACTGAAAGTAAAAATATGCAATCCATAGAAAAACTCCCTTGGTATTTGCATCGATGGTCTTGAGGAGTATCCTTGTCCTCTCCAAAGGTCCCCTTATCCGGCCTAGGACACACCTCACCGGATAAGTGCCGACGAAAGCTCCCCCAATAACCTTCTTCCAAGAGAAATGCGGTGTTGAAGCCAGAGAACCACTCCAAAAGCCTTGCTAAAGCCCCTCTAAACCCTAGCCCCAAGCCTCTCAAAAGATAGAGAAAATATGGAGAAAAGGATTTTGAAATCGGGCTAAATCGTGGCTTTAAATAGGCTGGAATCGGGCATCCACAATTCCCTGTGGATTTTCCACATGCCCTTGTGGAATTTCCACATGTCCAT